>NW_028141240.1:0-143072 GCF_030444845.1 Prenolepis imparis
AGGAAGGCTACGGAGGCGGTGGAGAGAGGCCGAGGTCGGCCCCCAACTACCCAAGAATATACTGGCATGACGGCGGCCCGCGCCGACCGCCTTGCCATATTAGAGAAGGAGGTCCGCCTGAAGGAGGCGCTCTACGTCCTTGACGCGAACGCCCCTCCAAAGCGCACCAGGGGAAGGGACAGCCTTCCCACCGAGGAGGAGATGAGAACTGTGCTCTCAACACAGAAAACATCGGAGATTTACGCGAAGGCTTGTCGGCATCTTATGGCTGTCGACAAGACCTCCGACGTTTCAAAGGGGCTGCAGTCGACCCTTAGCACGGCGCTAAGGAGAGCGGCGCGGGAGGTCCAGGTCGCGCTGGGCGTCCTGATGGAGAGAGCGCGCAGCGCCTCGGAGGAACCGGTCCCCTCCCAGGAGCTGAGCGCCCTGAAAGCGTACGTTCAGACGCTTAAGAGTGGTAAGGAGAAGGCGGATGCCGAGATCGATGATCTCAAGAGGTCACTCGCGGCAGCCAAAGCAGAGCTGGCCACTGCGAGGGCATCCGTCTCTCCGTCGCGCCGACCCCCTGCTCTGAAGCGGAAGCTCAGAAACAGGGACGTCGACATGGAGAAGGAGGAGGAGTCCGACCCGCCTGCACGGGATTCGGAGTGGTGCCCGAACATTCCGGCACCAAGCTCTGCTCTGAGAACAGTGGACAGGGGGACCTCCCCCTGCCCAACCGTAGTGGAGGACAACGCGGCCTCTAGTGGGCTTAGCCCACAAGAGGTTGAGGCTCTTCTGTGCAGGATCACAGAATTAAAGCAGGAAGTCGACAACACGCGGGCCGAGATGGCGGAAGTCCTGGACTCCTCCATCTCGGCAATGCAGAAATGTCGGGATGAGAATAGAGAGCTGCGTGGGCAACTAGAACTCCGGGGGAGGAATAAACCTCCATCAGCCGGGGTTCCGCGGGGGGTTAAAACTACGGGGGGTCCGTCGTCTTCTGGGAAGGGGGGGGGATCTTCTGGGGTGAGGGACTGTATTGGCTCGGGGGGGAACACGAACGAACTATGGTCGAAGGTCGTAGGAAGGAAGTCCGCGAGCGCTGATAAGCGCCTACCGCGGGCTTCCAAGGGGTCTGTGGCTCCGCTAGCCGGGGAGCAGACAGGAGTGGGTCAAGCGGCGAAGCCAGATAAGGGGCGCCGCAAAACATCGCGGAGGAAAAAGAAGAGGGGCCCGCGAGCGCCCGCAACCGCGGCCGTAACGGTCACGATTGCGGACAATGCGGGCAGTGGTCTGACCTATGCCCGGGTGATGGGCGAGGCGAGGGAGAAGATCTCCCTCCAAGACCTCGGCATCTCGGGGTCGAGGCTCAGGCCATCAATGATGGGGGGCCTTGTTATAGAGATCCCCGGAAAGGACCGCCTGTCCAAAGCTCGGCAGTTGGCCGAGCGGATGAAGGATGTGTTCAAGGAGAAGGAGGAGGTGAAGGTCACGCAGCCCCAGAAGACCGCGGAGCTTAGGGTCCGGGGTCTCGACGTGGCCTCCACCTCCAAAGATGTCTCCCTGGCTATCGCCGCGGAGACAGGGTGCCTGGAGGAGCACATTCGAGTGGGGGAGATCCGGCGCAGCTCGGACGTTGGCCCAGGCTCAGTCTGGGTCTGCTGCCCGATCTCGGTGGCCAGTAAGCTGGTCAGAGCAGGTAAGCTGCAAGTCGGGTGGAGCAGTGTCAGGGTGGAGACACTAAAGGCTCGACCCGTATTTTGTTTCCGGTGCCTCGGACACGGTCACGTCCGGGCCCGGTGCAAAGCGGCAGTGGACCGCAGCACCGCCTGTTACCGGTGCGGGGAGCTGGGCCACAGTGCCAAGGGGTGCACGGCGCAGCCCAAATGCCTGGCTTGCGCCGACCTGGGTTTGCCAGCCGCGCACCGATTGGGAGGCAAAGGGTGTAGACCCAGGCCTCCCTCGAGGCGGAAGGAGGACATGCCGCTCGCCGAGAGGGTAGCTACAGCTTCCTCGAAGCAAGCGTCGTTGACGAAGGCGAAAAAGCCCGGTACACTCGCGGCGAAGCGAGTCCCTGCCGGGCCACCAACAGCATCGTCCTCTGGCCGACAGAAACCGGCCAGTTGTAGGGAGGAAGAGGAGATGGAGACCGACACTTAGTCGGCCTCGCAGACCACCATCCTCAATTCGGAGGATGGAGTAAATCCCCCAGTCAAGGGGGGTTTACGGGGACTGCAGATCCACAAGTCGGGGGACTTGTGGGTCATTGCACGTAGTCCCCCGTGAGGAGGAGAGTGTGGCGCGACACCCACCTCTCCTCATGAGGAGTGAGACAAACGTCTCCCTCCTCGCGAGAAGGGCGCGAGTCAACGCGCAGCCTGAGATGCTCTCGGATGTCATGCTTTAGCGGTTCCCGAGAGCATCTCGCAAGGCCGAGTGTCGCCGTCTGGTTTTTAGTGGGTCGGGGGTCGCTTACACCCCCAGCCCCACATAACCCACCTTGCCTCCCCCGAGGCGGGTGGGTATGCGGTTGCGCATTTTCCAGACGTAAAAAAAAAAAAAAAAAAAAAAAAGGGGTGCTAACAGCATCCCGTACCCGAGTAACGTCGGGTACATCAACTCCCCGAGTCTGGGGAGTTTCCCCAGTCCTGGGGAGCCCTCCCTGTGGGAGGAGGGGGCCCACTTCCCCTATAGAGCTTCGGCTCGTATGTGGTAGAGGATGGCGACCTTGAATTCAAACGCCCGGTGGCATGGCACCGTTAGGATTGGGCATTGCACGGCGCTTTGGCGCTTGCCCTCCCGCCATGTATTTGCGGCCCGGGCCGCGGGGTTCTTGCGTCGTTTTCTCGGGGGGGATGTTTTCGGGGGTTTTCTCCCGGGGGTGTTCCCCCCGGGGTCTCGGGGTGGGGTCTCGTGCGGCTGGGGCCGCGGGGGTGGGTGACCATCCGTGACTACCCGAGGGGCTTTGCCCGGAGGGTTTACCCGAGGGACATCGCCCGGAGGGAGTCATGGTGGTCGGTCGCCGGGGCCGCTCGGATGTATTCCGAGGCGGGGCCCGGCGACAAGTGCGGCCTCAGGGTGCTAGTTGGGGGTCTCCAGGCTGGGTAGCCTGGGTCCCCGTCCCAGCGTCCCTGGGGTCGGCCGCGCCCGGGCCATCGCCCGGAGGGTACCACGCGGGCCTGCCGCTGGGGCCGCTCGGACTTATTCCGAGGCGGGGCTTGGCGGCGAGAGTTTGTACTCCTGGCCGGTCGGGACCGTTTCCCGTTCCGAACCGGCCGGCCGGGAGAGGTGGGGTCCCTTCCACTGGATGTGATTACCGGTGGGGGGACGGCTGGTCGCCACGGCGGGCAAGGTGTGGACGGGGAGCGGCGTCCTCACCCCAACCGTCCGTGGGGCCCCCCGGGTGGCGCCACTTGCCGCGGTGCCCCCTCTGTCGGAGGAGGGGGACCCCTGAAAACCCACAGGAACGTTAAAATTCCTGTGGGCCGGTAAGGGGCTCGGAGTCCTGTGCCGGGGTGCGCGTATTCCCCCCGGCCAGAGGCATAAGCCGGCCCCCCGGGAGTCCCGGGGTTGTGGGGGGCGACTCCGTCGTGATTCCGGTCACGTTTCGGGTCACGCTTCGGGTCGTCTCCCCGGCCGGCGGGAGATTCGCCGGCCGGTCGAGCCGCGGCAAGGAGTGGGATACATTACAATGAGCATCAACAAATCTACAATCAAAATTGGGGAGAATGAGGAGGTGAGGGAGGATGCGCAAGAAGATGCGCAAGCAGTGAGCGACAGCCTTGCTCCTGCAAGAACGACGGTGCAGCAGGTTCTGCAAGATTGGTTGCCGGACGGTGAACCATGGGAGACATTGCCCGCCAACATAGTGGCGAAGGCCGGGAAAAAAACCGACGGGGAGGATGCCTCCCTGATTCGATCCTTGGTGAATCTTCAGCGAAGATTGAGTCAATCACCGGTCCATAATCAATCGGAACGGGATACACGCTCAGACACAGAGCCTATGGAAGAACCACAATCTTCTGTGGTTAATAACAACAATGGTGATGCGGTGACAATCGATGCACCGGAACAAAGTGTAATCGATGTCTTCCCTCAGCATTTTCTTCTGAGCAAGGGAGAGTTAGGTAACCTTAGTGTAAACAATCAGGTTACTGGATCTGAAGTTAGCTATAATCCATCGCAAGAGATGGAGTTTGAAATAGACAATGCCTCAGTGGCATCATCCTCAGCTCAAGTTCTGGGGAAAAGGAAGAAACCGGATCGGGATAGTGATACGGACGATCCGACTCCACAAATCAGGAGGAGTTCGAGAACGAGCAAAGTCCCATGCGTTGCCACGGACGAAGAAACTTCCAGTAAGAGGATCACGCGTGGTACAAATGCGATCACTCGGAGTACGCATATCAATGTGAATACGGACTCTGAACCGCAATCACAATCGTGTTCCGAGGCAGAGGGTAGAGGTGCCAGGAAACCTCCTAAGAAACCTGGAAGAAGGAAGAGGAGCGTTGATGAGCCGACAATTGAGCAGAGGCTCCGCCCACTCCCGCAAAACATTGAGGAATTGGGCATCACCCCCGTCTCACAGATAAGAGCGTCGGCCATTGAATGGCTCGATGACATTGAAACGATTAGGGTTAATAGTAGCTATCAGGGTTACCTGAGTGGCCAAATAAGAAAGAGAGTCAGTGTCATCAAGGAAATCTTAAGAGTCTTTGGTGAGAAAATTGAAGATTCCGGTGATCCTGGTTATTTAAGGAGACGGAACACAGAGTTAGCTGCGGAACTCGCCTTATCGAAAAGGGAGACCGCCAAGCTGAGACGGGACGTGCAAGATCTCCAAAAGATAGTAGGAGATCTAAAAAAGGCTGTAGACGGAGGTCGATTTACTGAAAAATCAGAAAAAGCAACCTCCCCGATCGAGATCCCCAATAAGGGTTCTAAATCCAAATCTAAATCTAAGGAAAGAAAGGACATATCTGCAAGTCCTAGTGTAAATGTGGCTAATATGCAACTTACAGATGTGGTCATGAGACCCCCGTTAAAAGGTATCTCTGTGCCGATCCCAGCAGTTGAGAGGAGTACGCTGAAAGCGTATCAAGACGTTGATGCAGAACTATCACGCCGCATTGTAGAGTTAACCTCACAAAGAAAAGAGCTGAGGGAATCCCTTAAGGAACATGGTCAGAACTCCGCTCCAGGAGCTGTTCCTGCTCAAGTTGCACAAGTGGCTGCAGCGAACAGACCTAAGATAATTAGCAACGTTCAAGTTGTTGCCCCCAAGGGAAAAGTGACACAGACTTTACTCGAGACACAATCAAGTGATTCAATGGTTGTAAACAGTAAAAAGGACGAAGCCTGGCAACAGGTAGAGTCGAAAAAAGACAAGCGACAAAGAAGGAAGAAGGCTAAACAGGCTGTCTTGGATAGCCAAAAGTCCGGCACTGAAAAACCGAAAGGAGCCAATAGCGGTGAAGCTAAGAGGAGGAGACCTCCCAGAACAGCTGCAGTCGCAATAAGAGGAGTAGCAGATGGCTTCTCCTACGCTGCTGCCCTGAAAAAACTGAGAGAGGAAATTTCGCTCAGTGACCTACAGATAGACAAGCCATCCATAAGGCACTCGGCCAATGGTGGCATTGTGATCGAGGTACCTGGCAAAGATAAGGCTCTTAAGGCTGAGGCCTTAAAAGAGAAAGTTGCCGGCGTATTAGGTGAAACGGCAATAGTCACAAGACCCGTAGTCAAGGGTGAAGTTAGACTAATTGGAATAGACGACTCGGTCGTCACGGATGAAGTTGCGGACGTCATCGCTATTGCGGGAGAATGCAAATCCGAGGAGGTGAAAGTTGGCATAATAAGACCCATGTCCAATGGTTTGTTCACGGTCTGGGCTCAATGTCCCTTAGCGGCTGCGATTAAAGCAACCCAACAGGGAAAAATAAAGATTGGCTGGACAGTAGCCAGAATAGAACTTCTTAAAGCCAGACCGACCCAGTGCTACAAGTGCTGGGGACACGGACACCTGAGAGGAAAGTGCACCGCCACTGTGGATAGAAGCAAGACCTGTTTCAGATGTGGCGAGATGAACCATTCTGCACTGGCGTGTCAGAACCCAGTCAGATGCATCCTCTGTGTAGAACAAGGGAAAGATCCCAACCACAGAGTGGGTTCAAACCAATGCAAGGCAGACTTTAAAACAAAGCCCGTTGCTGGTTTGGAAAAGAGACCGGATCGGAGGCCGGTAGCGATGGAGATCGAGGATGAAACGGAAAATCCTCCAATGTAATCTGGGCAGAGGCTGGCAAGCCCAGAATCTGCTGGATCAATACATGGCGGAGTTAAATGTCGCCATTTGCGCGGTATCTGAACCACGCAATATACCGGACAATATCTTCTGGTATGGAAGCTGCAACAAGTTAGCAGCCATACATTGGAGACCTGTGGGGGCTTTTCAAGCCTGCTCCTTAGTCTACAAAGCTCGGGATTTCGTCGTAGTGGAACACGGTGGCATCAACATTATATCGTGCTACATATCACCAAACAGCTCCAGGGAAGAATTCCTTGCGTTCCTTGATGAGCTGAGCGTGGCAATCAGAATTTTGAGTGGAAGGACCCTCATATGTGGGGACTTTAATGCAAAGTCCTCACATTGGGGGTCAAAGCGCACCGATCATCGAGGCGAGTTGGTTGACGAGTGGGCCGCGGAACATGATTTGCGACTAGTAAATTCAGGTACCCTTCCGACTTGCATCAGACCACAAGGATGGTCGATAATCGACCTCACATGGTCAACTGCGGATATCCGCAGTATCATTAGTGAATGGAAAGTTATGCGTGATATCGAATCTTTATCGGATCACGAATACATACAAATGTTGATCGGTCAAGATGACAAATGTTCGAGTATAAAGAACAAAGATCATAGAAGACTAATATACCCGAGGTGGAATGTTAAGAAACTGGACGAACACAAATTTCGAGCAGTTGTGTCCTGGAACTGTGCAAACGCCAGTGAACTGGATGCCGAAGAAACGGCCGAACAAATGGCTAAACGGATCGAGCAAGCTATCCATCAAGCCTGCGATGCAGGAGCAAACAGGATAAAGAAGCATCCATTGAAAGAGCAAACGTATTGGTGGAGCTCGGAAATCGAGAGATTTAGAAAGATCTCGATAATGAAAAGAAGAGCTTGGTCTAAAGCCAAGCAAAGAGGCAGACGCCCGGAAATGACAAAACAACTCAGAAATGAGTATATAGACGCCAGAAGGGTTCTGAAACATGAGATCGATAAGGCCAAATTTCAAGCTTGGCAAGAACTCATTCAGACGATTGAGGATGATCCCTGGGGGTTACCCTATAAAATCGTTCTGAAGAGATTAAGGAGGTCATCTCCAAGTCTCACCGAGACCTTAAATGAGGATATAGTTGAGACCCTTTTGGAGTCTCTATTTCCCAGTGGCAGAGAATCTAACCCAGCGGAGGCATGGATAGATTGGCGATGGAACGAGGAGGAAGAAGAGGTCAACCTCATAACTGGTCGGGAAGTTTTCGAAGTCATCAAGCGTAAAGCTGGTGGCAATACCGCGCCAGGACCTGACGGGATCAAGGCTAAAATCCTTGGGAAACTGCCAGGAGAAATGATCCTCGACATTGCCGAATGTTTCAATACATGTCTTAAGGAAGGCACTTTCCCCGTGCGATGGAAAAGAGCTATGCTGGTTCTAATACCCAAAGGCGGGGACAACTCAATCGAGGAAATGCCGAAAGTCCGCCCGATATGTCTCCTCGATGAACTGGGCAAGGTTTTTGAAAAGACCATTGTAGATCGGCTTAACAAATGGATGAAGGAAAACCCAAGGTTCCAGCTCTCGGAGGACCAATTTGGCTTCAGAGAGGAGAGGTCAACTTGCGACGCCCTTGCACAGGTTCAGACCGCAATAGAGGAAGCGATTCAGCAGGACGGTGTGGTAATTGCGATAAGCATCGACATTAGCAATGCGTTTAATTCACTCCCGTGGCCTGTTATTAGGAAGGCACTCGAACAGAAAGGCTTTCCCGAGTACTTACGAAGAGTCATTGACAGTTATTTACATCAGAGAACTGTCGAATATGTAGATAAACAGGGCGATATTATTACCAGGCCAATGACTGCCGGAGTACCTCAGGGATCGGTCCTCGGCCCGACCCTATGGAACATTGGGTACGACAGCGTGCTTCAGGACGGCTGTGAGTATGGGTGTCGGACCATTTGTTACGCGGACGACACTCTTATCCTGGCGACTGCCGACACGATTGCTACGGCCACAGCGAGGGCCAATACACAGACGGCTCTTATTCTTAACAGAATAAAAAGATTGGGTTTATCGGTCTCAGCTAGCAAAACCGAAGCGGTATTGTTTCATGGACGGAGGAAGCCAGATCAACATCCGAGCGTTGTTATCGGTGACGAACTAATCCCAACCGGAACGTCGATGAAGTATCTTGGAGTTATCTTGGACAACAGAATGATGTTCAAAGACCACTTTGAGTACGTAGAGACCAAAGTCTCCAAAGTAACTCGAGCATTAGGCAGGCTCATGCCCAACCTAAGGGGCCCCAGAGAAGCTAAAAGAAGACTCTACGCCAATGTTGTGATATCAATTGTGTTATATGCCGCGCCAATTTGGTGCGACGCCCTGACAACGGCGAGACGTAATCGCGAGAGGCTCGATCGGCTGATAAAAATCACCAATTTGAGGGTGATATCGGCATACCGGACAGTCTCTCTCGACGCGGCGTCAATCTTGGCGAGAATGCCACCGCTCCACCTGATGGCAGCAATGAGGAAACGAGTATATGCGAGGACGGTCGATCTGAGACGGCAAAATGACTGGTCTCCGAAGGCAGCAGAGGAGATCAGAGTTTCCGAGGCTCTGCTGACAAGGCGACAATGGGAGATTTATCTCCGAAGACCTATGATTGCTGGAATCCGCACCAGGGACGCCGTCCTGCCTAACTTCTCAGCTTGGTTAGACAGGAAACATGGGAGAATGGCCTTCCATCTGACCCAACTGATGACGGGACATGGTTGTTTTGCCTCCTATTTGTATAGAATAGGTAAAATGGGATCGCTAGTGTGTGAACACTGTGACGAGAACAAGGTGGACACAGCTGAACACACCTTACAGGAGTGCGTGAGGTGGAACGTGGATAGAGATGTCCTGAAGTCTGTTATTGGGAACGACTTGAAACTGGAAACGGTGGTGAAGGCTATCACCTTGGAGGAGACAGCCTGGAGAGCGCTGACTCAATTTGCTGAGTCAGTTATGCTCAATAAGGAAAATCGGGAAAGGGAGAGACAAGCGCGCGAGGCACTGATCCCACCCGAGTCCAGCGATGAAGAGGAGTCTGACACTTCCACAAGTGATTCGTCACAATAAGGAAGTGTCGAATAGTGATGATCTAATCTGTATATAGTTTAGGTGTAAATAAGAGAGGAAAGATCATGCGCGTATGTGTATCGATATATATATATACTAGAATAATCTACATAGGGATGGCTTAGTCTAGCTAATAGTTGGACTGGATTGGTTTAGCTCTAATTAGAACTAAGCATATAGGGATGTGCGCAATACTGCTTGGTATGTGTGCAATGTGTATATAGGTTTGCAGATATATGTAAATACGTTATGTATATATATGTATTATTGGGAGCTATACTCTATGTACCGTATAGCTATGTATTTAACTTAGCTCTGAGTGTGTATGAGTGTAGTGTATGTGTGTGTGTATGTATAACGAGGATATGTGTATGCATATGTGTATGTAAATATGTGTGTGTATATATGTATTTTAAGGAGATTACCGTGAGGAGGGTTTCGCAGTGAAACGCGAAGCTGGGTTGGGTCTGGGAACGTAATGCCGACAGCAGTTCTCCTGGGCCCAACATTGACCAGGAAGGAGGAATGCCTTCCGGTCACGGGCAGGGGTTTAGTGGGTAGGGCCGACCGTGGCTTGTTGTCCCTCGTGGGGGATTGGGGATTAACCCCGATCGACCACTTGAGACGTGGAGCCGCGACCGGAGGAGTCCCACATAACCCATGGGGCCGGCCCCATGGGTATCCGTAATGGATTCCCCTGCCCAGCGCCGTATCGCTAAATTAAAAAAAAAAAAAAAAAAAAAAAAAAAGGTTAGGTTAGGTTAGGTTAGGTTAGGTTAGGTTCTCTCCCGTCCCCTCTCGTCGGTCGCCACCTTGTCGTGGTGAGAGGGCTCACCCAGTACACTGTCGTACTGGGTGCTAAGAGCGACCAGTACCAAGAATTCTTGGTACAAGGCCTTTCCATGCCTGGAAAGGCGGTATGCGTGAAGTTCTCATGATTGTCTAACGATGATCCTGACGGGCCATGCCGGCGGGGTTCGCCCCGGTAGGGCCACCCATGCCGGACGGGCCGTCGGGGGAGTAGACAAACATGGGGGCTATGTATGAATGAGTGTATGATGGCAGTGGGCGGCTGCCTAAGAGCCTAGGCCCACCGCCCTAGGGGAGCTCACCCCGAAATAAAAACACAAATATGGGAGGCAAAAAGACAAAGAAGGTAGTACCGGCCCAGAAGAACTCGGATGCTTCAGGGCCCGGCAGGGAGGGGGGTATAGTCCCGGCCTCTACCCTGTCGTCATCGAACGACGGGCAGCAAGAGGCAAAAAAGAGGGAACAGCTTGGGGCCCTTCAGATGGAGGAGCTCTTTGGACCAGAAATGGGTACTTGGTACGAGGAGTCTCTGGCCGATCGTCCTTCGCGCGATATTACCGCGAGATGTGTCGATGACCGATGTGATGCGGAGGAATTAATCCACAAGCTCGTGGAAAATATGGACATTACGGTGGACCAAGGTAAAATACTGGACGCATTGACGGATAAAATCAATGACATAACGGAGGGGACGATGGAGCTGGCTCGCAGGGCATGCTTGTTTGAGAGCGAATGCGAGCGGCTCAAGCGTCGGCCCGAGGTGAGGGTTTGTGATGCGGCCACGATGACGGAAGAAGTCATCGGTCGGGCCGCGTCACCGGAGACTCCGCCTCGGGACAAAATGAAGGATGGGCTGGAGTCCAGGCTGGACGACATAATGTCCAGACTGGATTCCAACACGGAAAGGCTCGCCTTGCTCGAGAAGGGGATCGCTGAGAACAAGACGGGTGCGAGGAGGAAGAAAGAGAGGATGGAGAGGAAGGAGCCGGACTTGTCCGGTTCGTCCTCTGATGGGGGAGATAAGGGGGAATGGGTGGAGGTTGTGGGGCGAGGTGGTGGAAAAAAGAGGAGAAGGGTTGTGGGGATTGTGGGAGCGGGGGTTGGCGTTGGCGTCGGCGTTGGCGCTGGTGTCAGGGGTAGTAATGGAGATGGAGTTAGGGTTAAGGGTGTTGCGGGGGCCGTGTCCCTCGGCGGGGCCACGGCCGCCAATGCAATGGGGACGGCGAGGTGCTACCGGTGCCTGTGCCCTGGGCACGTGCGGTACCGGTGCACCTCGTTGGTGGACAGGGGCGGACGGTGTTATCGCTGCGCCGCCCCTGGCCACAGGGCGTCGGAGTGCGTGGGCGGCCCTCGGTGTCCACTGTGTGTGGACCTCCGACGACCGTCTGCGCACCAACTTGGGGGGCCGGGATGCGCTAGGGCGGCGCCCTCGCGCATCCCGGGGGGAATGAGGAGAGAACCCGGCCGCGGGCTCGGGGGGGTCCCCTCGGCGAAACAGCCGAGGTGGAGGCCCCCCGGGCGCGTGGGCCTGACTGTCTCCCCCATTAAAGGGGGAGTGGGGGGAGGAGGGAGGAGCGCTGTGAGTTCATAGTGAGTAGAAGGAGGGACGGGGGCGCTTGGCCGCTTGCCCGCCCGCCGGCGGCTCGTAAGAGTTGGCCGGTGGGATGGCGGGCGGCCCTGCGTCCCCGTCCAGCCGGGGCGTCTCCTCGGAGAGGCCTCGGCGTTAGTGCCGGACGCCACTGGCCGAACTCCTAACCCCTTTGGGGAGGGGGGGAGTCATGGCGTCTGGCAGTGGGAGGGTGCCGCAGGGGGTCCAAGCTCCGGCTTGATCCCCATTGCACGCGGTTCCCCCCCTGCGAGGTAGGCGGTGGTTTGTGGCCCTTCCACCGGGAGTATACCCCCTAGGGGTTCTCCCGGGGGAGGGAGCGGCCGCCGTCGAGAGAGGGGGCCTCCTTTGTTGTCGCCAAATCCAACCCCCCTTTGGGGGCGGAGGGAGCGGCAACATTGGGGGCCGGGGGGGGCGGCAGGGACTTAGGAGCGGGGGCTCCCGGGTCCCATTGCACGCCGCCTCCCCACGGAGGGGAGAGGAGTGGTGGTGGTCCCCACTCCTCTCTGCCTGATAGGACATTGTCCTATCAAACGGAGGGGACGCACCAGAAAGTGGTGCGTCACGGCGCTTCGGAGGCCCCGTGTGCATGCGAAAGCGATTCCCGGGGCCTCCGAGTAGCGCCAGGAGGACCACCGTCAGGTTTAGCGGGTCGGGAAATGGGCCTTCCGCCCTTTCCCATCCCCGCATAACCCGAAGCCTCCCCCGAGGTGGAAGGTATGTGTTTAACACATTCCTGACGCAAAAAAAAAAAAAAAAAAAAAAAAAGGTTAGGTTAGGTTAGGTTAGGTTTAACAATAAAACTAAAAGTACGAATACAAAGAGGGAGGCGGAAATCCCTAACAGCAAAAGGGATGAGTCGGGACACGACACCGAGAAGATGGACACGGAGAGTGACCATGGCTCGGGTCGGGATACACCGGCTATCGGTAAGGAGGAGAGACGCCCGTCTTCCGCGAGCATGAAGTCCTCGGGTAAAGTCGAGGAAATACGCTCCAGGGTTGGGGCCAAGGAGGCGATGAAGTTCAGCACGGAGCTGAAGGATGCTGCTGCATCGACTCCTCTTCCCCCGGACGCGGACTTCCGGATGGAAGAAGTTATCCGGATCAGTGGAGCGAAGGGAAGAATGAAGAGCGGCAAGGGAAAGAAGAGAAGGAGAATCAGGTCACCTGCTCAGTATTCCTCTACGGAGACAGAGGAGGTGGAAGTGGAAGTAGAGGACGTGGAGGAAGCCGTAGAGACGGCTAAGGGGCCGATAGATGTTCCCAAGAGAGGAAGGGGATGGCCTCCCAAGGAAGGGTACGGCCTATACATAGGACGCGCTAAGGCGAAGGAGGAGGAATACCTCCAAGCCGAGAGGGAACTAGAGGAGGAGTGGACCGAAGCGGCCAAGACTCGGTCGATGAAGGTTCTCAAGGGTGAGATCATCGAGGACGGTGAAGAGGCGGAGGTGGAGAAACGGGAAATCCCTGATCTCCCCGCCTCCGAGGTCAACAAAGTTGTCCAGGTGATTAGGAAAATTTCCTCTTTCACCAAAGGGTACAAGGGGACCTCCCGCAAAGTCCTCAAGGAAGCGGCAGAGGTGGTCACAACGGCTACTAAAGAATTATGTCGCCGGACGGCAAATGAGGAGAACCTCAAGCTGAGGGAGGAAAACCGCCAATTGAAAGCGGAAATAGCCTCCATGAAGCGGACGGTTCAAGGATTTCGGGTGGAAATTCGGAATCTGAGGGAGGAATTTGTCACCTCCGGAAAAGGGGGTGACAATCTGGCCGCCAAGGAGGACACGTCTCTAGCCAACCTCAAAACGAAGGGAAAGTGCAGCGACAAGGGCGTTGCACCGAGATCCTGTCAACAAGAGAGCGAACTTGCAATAGGCAACATAGAGGCCTCGATCATCAAACAAGTAGGTGAGATGATCAATGCAAGATTCGCGGCGGTCGAGGAGAGGCTCCCACCGGAAAGGAGCTTTCGACCTCCGGTGGGAGCTTCTGCCAATAAGACAGTACCGGCAGGGGCGAAGGCTCCAAAAACATATGCTGCAGCAGCGGCTGCAAAATCCGGGGACGAGCCCAAGGAGAAGAGGGTGCTGAGGAGCAAGACTTGTCAACCTCCGCAACCCCCAAAGAACTCCGCTCCAACAAAGAGCGGGCCAAAAGTTGGCGTGACGGCAGTGCAGAAACCGAGGATTACTTCAATCCAAGAGGTCTGCACTGACGTCAAAATACTCTCTGCTCCTCATAACAGGAAAGAGGAGCAGGAGTGGATGGTGGCGGAGGCGAGGAAGAAGGGGAGCAAGAAGAAGAAGGGGACGAAGAACTCCGAGAATCCTCCTCAGCCTATCAGGAAGGAGGCAAGAGCTCTACCGATAGTAGCGGCAGCGAATCGGGGAGCAGCAGCGAAAAAGGGTACAGCGGCAAAGGAGACCAGTGGAGCGGCTGAAAAAGGATCCAACCAAAGGTCAACATCCGCCCCCCCAGGAGAGCGGCAATCCTAATTAGCATGCCATCTCATGGGGGAAACGAGATGGAGACCACGGACGCCGACGGAGTGGCGACCCAACGGTCTTTGGGCGAAGCGATGGCCGGAATCCAGAAGGAGATTCGTCTGCAGGATTTCGGCATTTCGTCGTTGAAACCAAAGAGGGCCGCCACTGGGGGCCTATTGTACGAAGTGGCCGGGGAGGGGAATGCCGAAAAGGCGAAACTGTTGGCGGAGGCCTTGAAGAAGTCCCTTGAACCCAAGGGAATCAGGGTCTCCGTCCCTGTAAAGAGGTCGGAGATGCGTATCTCCGGCCTGGACGACTCTGCGACAGCAGAAGGCGTCTTGGCCTCATTGGCTGGGGCAGGAGGCTGTCTCGAGGGGGATATCAGGATCGGGAAAATATCCAGGTCCCCCCGGGACGGCCTGAGTTCTTGCTGGGCGCAAGTCCCGTCTATAGCGGCCAGTAAGATAGCGAAGGCTAGCCCACTGATGGTTGGTTGGACCACAGTGAAAGTGGAAGTACTGGAGGCCCGCCCGCTACAGTGCTTCAGGTGCATGGGCGCGGGTCATACTCGCGCCACATGTAAGGCTGAGACAGACCGCAGCGGTCTTTGTTACCGCTGCGGTAAAGATGGGCACAAGGCGGGTGGATGCACAGAGCGGCCTTGCTGCCCGTATTGTAAAGATCACGGGCGCAAGGCCGACCACAGGTACGGGGGGAGGGCCTGTGCCTATGCGAAAATAAAAAGGGGAGGGAACGGAAGCAAGCAGGAGCAGCCGAAGAAAAAAGAAGAAGGGGGGTTAAGGGAAAGCAAGTATCCGAGAAGCCAGCTCAAGTAACTGCTGATGTTGGGGAGGCTGGCCTGGAGGAGGTGAGCAAGGTGTAATTATGCCTCGTGACAATGCTCATCTCCTCCAGGTTAATATTAACCACTCGGCCAGGGCACAAGACCTGCTCATGCAACACCTGGCTGAGTGGGGCATCGACCTGGCGGTAGTGGCGGAGCCGTACCAGATCCCACAGCAGGGAAACTGGCTGGGGGACACTTTGGGCTCCGTTGCCATTGTTGGAAAAGGAGAAAGGGAAGCCCTACCATTATCCCTAATGGGGAAAGGGGAGGGCTTTGTGTCCGGAAGATGGGGGGAAACCGTCGTGGTAGGGGTGTACTACTCTCCCAATAGGGATCTCACCCAGTTCGAGGAGTACCTGGGTAGGTTGGCGGACGAAATAAGCCGCCACCTCCCGGGCCGAGTCTTGGTCATGGGGGACCTAAACGCCAAATCGGACGCGTGGGGTTCCCCCGTGACCAATGCAAGGGGTGAGATCCTGGAAGAGTGGGGGGCACAACTCGACCTTCTGGTCATCAACAGAGGGTCGGAGTTTACCTGCGTGCGGGACAACGGGGGATCCATCGTAGATGTCACATGGGGATCCCCTCAAGCCGCACGTATGGTAAGTGGCTGGCGTGTGATGGTGGGGTCGGAGACCCTATCGGATCATAGAAATATAAGGATGGAGGTCTCTGACCCCTCCTTAGGACGCCGGCCACGCCCCCGAGAGGAAAGACGCGGTGCACCTCTGCCACCCCAATGGGCGCTCAAGCGCCTTGATGAGGACGCCTTAATGGCGGCCGCCACAGCCAAGGCGTGGGAAGAACCTCCCGCGCCTGACGCCTGCGACGCAAACGAGGAGGCGGCCTGGTTCCGATCGGCAATGACGGAGATTTGCGATTCCGCCATGCCGAGGAGCCAGGCCAATCATAAGAAGAGGGGAGTGTACTGGTGGTCTCAGGAAGTATCGCGACTACGCGCGACGTGTATCCGTTCGAGACACCGGTACACCCACTGTCGACGCAGGCGTCACACTGCTGACGAGGCGGCCGAATTGTTGGAGGTATATAAAGAGGCGAAGAGATCCCTCCAACGAGCCATTAAGGAGGCCAAGGCCCGGGCCTGGGACGAGCTCCTGGAAACCCTCAATAAGGATCCGTGGGGGCGTCCATACCGGATTGTAAGGAAGAAGCTGCAGTCCGGTGGACCCCCGATCACAGAGGGTCTCCAACCCGACGTGTTAGAGGAGGTGGTCACCACTCTCTTTCCTCCGGACGCGGAGGAAGAGGGCGGGGACAGACCCTTGGGTCCAATAGTCCAAAATCAATGGACGGAGGACCTAAGGGTCACCGGGAAGGAGCTCGTCCAAGCGGTTAAGCGGCTCCGGGCTAAGAACACTGCTCCGGGGCCGGACGGAATACCGGGCAAGGCCTGGGCCATGGCCCTAGGCGTCCTCGGGGGCCGTCTGAGACAGTTGTTTGACAGTTGCCTCAAGACGGGACGGTTTCCCAATATTTGGAAGGAGGCCAAACTGGTTCTCCTTAGGAAAGAGGGGCGCCCCGTAGACTCACCTGCGGCGTACCGCCCCATTTGCTTATTGGATGAGGCGGGCAAGCTATTCGAAAGAATAGTAGCTGCCCGCCTCAGGGACCACCTATCGCGGGTAGGACCCGACCTGGCGGAATGCCAATACGGATTCCGAGAGGGCAGATCGACGATCGACGCTATTATGCGCGTCAAGGCCCTCTCGGATGAAGCAACGGCAAGGGGCGGCGTGTTGATCGGGACGAGTTTAGATATCTCGAACGCGTTCAACACGCTGCCCTGGGAATGCATCCGCGAGGCACTCCGGTACCACCGGGTGCCTCGGTACATTCAGGATGTGGTCGGGGACTACTTCAGCGATAGGTGGATATCCTACACGGGGCGGTACCAAACGCCGCATCGCAGGAGGATGAGTCGGGGGGTT
Source organism: Prenolepis imparis (assembly GCF_030444845.1). Lineage (NCBI taxonomy): Eukaryota > Metazoa > Arthropoda > Insecta > Hymenoptera > Formicidae > Prenolepis > Prenolepis imparis. The sequence goes on from NW_028141240.1 coordinate 17,105, forward strand.
CCGCAGGGGTCGGTCTTAGGACCACTCCTGTGGAACCTCGGATACGATTGGGTGTTGCGGGGCGAACTTCTCCCGGGCATGCACCTAGTGTGTTACGCTGACGATACGCTGGTGCTTGCCCGGGGCGACAATTGGGAGGGGGCCCGCCGACTTGCATCGGTGGGTCTGGCACTCGTTGTTGGACGGATCCGCGCTTTGGGACTGAAGGTGGCCCTCCAAAAGACCGAAGTTATTCACTTCAACGGTCCAAGGAGGGGACCACCTCGGTCCCATATAGAGGTAGAGGGAGTCCGAATGGAGGTGAAGCCCCATTTGAAATATTTGGGACTCACGCTCGACAGCCGATGGAACTGGCGGGAACACTTCTGTCGCTTAGCCCCCCGGATAAGGGCAGCGGTCAACAGTATTGGTTGCTTGCTGCCCAACATCGGGGGGCCGAGGGAGAAGATCCGTCGCCTCTACATGGGGGCGATCGGATCCATGGCGCTCTACGGGGCACCTGTGTGGGCGGGCGACCTGATGGTACCCAGTCAAAGACTGCTGCTAGGTCTGCAGCGAAGGCTGGCCATCAGAATCGTCCGCGGTTATCGCACGGTCCCCGTGGAAGCGGCATGCCTGGTGTCGGGGTCGATACCCTGGACCCTGCTGGCGGAGGTGTACAAGGAACTGTACGAGCAGAGGAGGGACCTTCGCCAGCGGGGCCTGGCCCTGACACCGAAAGCGGCAGAAGTGGCCCGGCAAAGGGCAAGACAGCGCGCAGTGGAACGATGGTCGGAGGAACTACTCCGACCGAGGGCCGGTCTGCGCGCTGTCCAAGCAATTCAGCCGGTTCTATCGGATTGGCTGTCGAGAGATTTCGGACTCTCTTATAGGGTTGTGCAGGTGCTCACCGGGCACGGGTGCTTCGTGAGTAAGGCGCGGAGGGAGCCAACGACGAAGTGCCACCACTGTACGGAGGTCAGGGACACGGCGCAACACACAGTGGAATTCTGCCCAGCATGGGCGGAACAGCGCCGTGCCCTGACCGATGCAATAGGGGGAGATTTGCAGCTCTCCAGCATGGTCAAGGCCATGCTGGAGAAAAGTGGAGCAAAGAAAAGTGGAGCGCCGTCGCCTCCTTCTACGAGGACGTCCTAACGCGGAAGGAGGTGGCGGAAAGGGAGAGAGAGGAAGACCCGGACGCCGACCCGATGCGTCGCAAGAGGGCTGGCGTCCGGAGAAGGAGATTCGCCGCGGCGAGAGGATAGCGGGAAGGAGTTGTGCGAAGAAGGCGGGATCGGGAGAACAGTGTTCCCCAGATCCCGCCTCGGAGGGGGGGGAGAGTCGTTCCTCTAGGGGGACGGCTCTTCCCCTCGCGAGGAGGTTCTCTCGGGGACCGTGGCCGAATCCCAACCCCCTCTGGGGGCGGAGGGAGCCCGATCCCCGGAAGAAAACCAAAAGAGAGGCGGAATGGAGGGGACACGATCCTCGCCCCACGGGACGAGGTTCACGGGCCCCTCCCTCCCGCTTAGGGATACTCCCTCTCTCGAGGGGGTCTTCCGAGAGGTGCCCCCCCCGTGTCACGGCCGAATCCTAACCCCCTCCGGGGGCGGAGGGAGCCGTGACACGGGGGGGCGGAGGGCTCGCAGGATCTTTGGAGCGGGGGCTTCGGAGATCCACTGCACGCGGGCTCTCACGAGGGGGAAGAGAATGGGTGGCCCCATTCTCTTCCTTCCAGGACCGGGGTAAAACCCGGTCCTTTTATCAAGGTTTGGAGCGCAAGCTCAGCGTGCAGCGACTCCGGCGTATGCGAAAGCGATTCCCGGGGCCGCTGCACAAGCGCTCAGAGGGCCACCGTGTGGTTTTAGTGGGTCGGGGGAGTCCCCGGGACGCATTTGAGTCCCGGTGGGCGTTGATCCCAGCCCCACATAACCCTCTCACCTCCCCCGAGGTGTGAGGGTATGCGGTCGCGCATTTCCACACGAAAAAAAAAAAAAAAAAAAAAGGTTAGGTTAGGTTCTCTCTCGTGGTGGAAGGCACCCCCATAAAGGTGGGGACCCATATCAAGTACCTGGGTCTCCACCTGGACAGCCGTTGGACTTTTGGCGAGCACTTCCGCCAATTGACCCCGAGGGTGGAAAAAACAGCGATGGCGCTATGTCGTCTACTTCCAAACCTCGGGGGACCGGGTGGGAGTGTTCGTCGATTATACGCGAGTACGGTCCATTCAATGCTGCTGTACGGGGCCCCGGTATGGGCGGAGAAGGTGTGCGCCACCCGCAAACTGAGGGACTCGATCCTCAGAGTCCAGAGGCGGGTGGCGTGTAGAATCTGTCGGGGCTACCGTACAGTAAGCGGTGTAGCAGTGGGGGTGCTCTCTGGAGTACCCCCTGCAGACTTGTTAGCCCGCATGTATGCCGAAGTTTATAGGTGTACACGCGGGCTACAAATGGAGGGGATTGTCATAACGGACCGTACTCGTTGTGCCATAAGAGTCCAACAGCGACGGGTCCTGATAGAGAGATGGACCGGCCGCCTCCAAGACCCGAGGCTGCCGGGCCGCAGGACCGTCGAGGCTGTCCTTCCCTGCCTGAACCAGTGGCTCGGCAGGGAACATGGGGGTGTCACGTACAGGATGACCCAGGTGCTCACCGGGCATGGATGCTTCGGTGAGTATCTGGGTCGCATAGGCAGGGAGAGGACAACAAGCTGCCACCACTGCGACCATCCAAGGGATGACGCCCAGCACACCCTCGCGGATTGTCCTGCGTGGGTGGGCGAGAGGGCTGACCTGGTGGCCGCAGTGGGGCGCGACCTGTCCCTGCCAATGGTAGTATCCGCAATAGTCGGTGCGAAAGAAAGGTGGGGAGCTTTTTCCTCCTTCTGCGAGAGTACTCGAAGGAGGAAGCGGAAAGAGAGAGGGAAAGGGCCGGGAGAAATACCTGGCCCTCAGAAGAAGAAGAAGAGAAGGATGAACAGGAGGAGATGGAAGACGGGGACGGGCCCCCTCTTTTCCCGCCATCGGCGAGCTTGCTCGTTTGTGGTGGCGGGAATCGGGGGGTGGCGCGCCCCCAGTGTAAGAAGAAGGAGTAGCGAGGAGAAGGGGGGCGTGCCCCCTCCATCCCCGCCGTTGCTGGGCTTGCCCACTTGTGGCGGCGGGGATCGGGGGGGGTACGCCCTCAGAAAAAGGAGGAGAATAGGTGATGAAAGCGCGGAGGACGGGGGAGGGCCCTCTCTTTCCCCGCCATCGGCGAGCTTGCTCGTCTGTGGTGGCGGGGATCGGGGAGGGTCCGCCCAACACATACCCGCGTCACACTATGACGCGGGATGAGGTCTGCGGGTGGGGGCTGGGGACGTTTAGGTCCCAGGGCTCCGAGCGGGCACACTCGAGCCGTGACCCCGCCCCCCAAACTTATGGGAGGGCGCGGCGTGGGGTTGATACCGCCCTGCGCCGCAACCGCGAGAACCCGCGCTTACGGGGGGAAAGTGTCGCCTTCTGCGGCACTTTCCTTAGGAGGGATAAAGGCGGGGGGGCGGCCAGACGGCATGGGATTCCAGCATCCTGGCCGTCCCCCATTAACGTCCGAGAAGGTATCCGTAGTGGTTTTAGTGGGTAGGTCTTGCGCCCCCTGACCGATCCATACGTGGATCGGCCAAGGGGGGCAAGGAGTCCCACATAACCACCCGTCCTCTACCCGGAGGCGGGGGTATCCATGAGGATTTCCACTACGAATCAAAAAAAAAAAAAAAAAAGGTTTAGCCTATATCTCTCTCGTGGGATGCGGCCTTGCCGTGGCGAGAGGGCTCACCCCTTGCAAGAGGATAGTCTTGCAAGGGGTGCTAACAGCATCCCGTACCCGAGTAACGTCGGGTACATCAACTCCCCGAGTCTGGGAGTTTTCCCCAGTCCCGGGGAGCCCTCCCTTTGGGAGGAGGGGGCCCACTTCCCCTACAGAGCTTCGGCTCGTATGTGGTAGAGGATGGCGACCTTGAATACAAACGCCCGGTGGCATGGCACCGTTAGGAGAGGGCATTGCACGGCGCTTCGGCGCTTGCCCTACCGCCATGCATTTTGCGGCCCGGGCCGCGGGGTTCTTGCTCTGTTTTCCCGGGGGGGTGTTTTCGGGGGTTTTTCTCCCGGGGGTATTCCCCCCGGGGTCTCGGGGTGGGGATTTCATGCGGCTTGGGCCGCGGGGGAGGGGACCAGCTGTGATCACCCGAGGAGCCTTGCCCGGAGGGTTTAACCCGAGGGGCGGCGCCCGGAGGGGATCACAGCGGTCAGTCGCCGGGGCCGCTCGGACGTATTCCGAAGCGGGGCCCGGCGACAAGAAGTACCCCAGGGTGCTGGTTGGGAGTTCCCAGGCTGGGTAGCCTGGGTCTCCGTCCCAGCGTCCCTGGGGGGTAGCCGAGCCTGGGCCACTCGGACGTATTCCGAGCTCGGGTCGGGCGCGGCGCGGAGGTCACGCGCGGTTACCCGAGGGGCTTTGCCCGGAGGGGTTACCCAAGGGGCATAGCCCGGAGGGTGCCACGCGGACCTGCCGCCGAGGCCGCTCGGACTTATTCCGAGGCAGGGCTCGGCGGCGAGAGCAGGTACTCCTGGCCGGTCGGGACCGTTTCCCCTTCCGAACCGGCCGGTCAGGAGAGGCGTAGTCCCTTCCGCTGGACGTGATTCCCGGCGGGGGGACGTGCTGGTCGCCACGGCGGGCAAGGTGTGGACGGGGAGCGGCGTCCTCACCCCAACCGTCCGTGGGGCCCCCTGGGTGGCGCCACCCCAGCGGTGCCCGCGCTGTCGGAGGCGCGGGACCCCCGAAAAACCCGTGTGCGGTGTCAAAGCTTCACACGGGGGAGTAAGGGGCTGGAGCCGGGCCAGGGGGGGTCTTTATCCCCTCTGGTTTCGGCATAGGTGGGCTCCCGGTGAGTCCATCGGGCCCGGCCGGCGGAGTGTGCCGGTCACGTTTCGGGCACTTCGTCGGTCGGTGGGAGATACGCCGGCCCACCGAGCCGCTGGGGGTAGTGGGATTAACTAAAAATGACGGATCTAATTACAACAAAAAAAATAAATACGGGCAGTAACCCCTCGTTTACAGCGGGGGAGAACGGAGAAGAAGGAGAGAACAGGAGGGCGACGAGGAACGGAGCAAGCTCGGCTCCCAACACCCCTGTCTCCACTACAACTGAGGGGGCCTTGACTCAGGAACGGGTCAGGAGTCTTATAGGGGATGCTTCTCCCAGAGTGGTTCTGGACCGCGTGCAAATGGGAACAGAGGAGGCTGTTGGGGGAACGTTTGTCCCTCCAACAGACTATAAAAAGCGGGAGAGACTCATGAGGGACAAACGCCGGAAGAACGTAAGGACGGAAGGCTATTCAAAGAAGAGGACGTTAGGGACATCCTTGACCCCTTTGTCTGCGGCGTTAAATAGCGACGATGAGGGGGATGCGGAGGAGAACCGGAGTAGAGATAGGTCCTCCCTCAACTCTGGTTCGGAGCAGGAGGAAATGGACATCATGGGGACTACTCCCGATGACGTCCAAAAAATAAGGAAGGGAATGCCTTATAGCACAGGGCTGAAAATCGGCGTGCAAGCAGTTCGCCGCCAAATGAAGAAGGAGGAGGAAGAAGATACCTACCTCCAAGCGGATAGAGAGCTTAGAGAAAATTGGCTGGAGGGGTGTAGCACCCGCTCCATGCAGGTCCTTCTGGGATGCCCCTCTGAGGAGAGGATGGAGGACCAACGCGGGCTCAGGGATCTCACTGCCACAGAGATCGTTGCAGAGACAATGAAGAGTGTGGGGGCGATTAAGAAAATATCCACTTTTACGAAAGGCTACAAGGGTACCTCTCGTAAAACTCTCAGGGAAACTGCCGAGGTTTTTACCTCGGCAGTGATGGAATTATGCCGCCGGACACAAAGCGGCGAGTCTAGGAGGCTGTTAGAAGAAAATAACAGGCTTAAGGAGGAACTAGCCTTAACGAGGCAAAATATGGAAAAAATCTTAGGGGAGGTCCAGGTACTGAGGGGAGAAATCGCTTCCCTTCAACGAAGGGAGGCTTTCCTTGCCTGTACCCCCTCCCCCATGGAAATCTCCACCCAGTCTTCCCGAAAGGGAGAAGGAGCTGCTATGAGGATAGGGGAGGGAGGTAGTAAGCCCCCCACCACCACCCTGGGGGGAAATCCCAATTTCATCGCCATGGAGGCCAACATCTCTAAACGGATTATGGAGATGGTCTCGGCCCGTTTGGCGGTGGTCGAGGAGAGGCTTCCGGCGGATAAAGACTTCCGCCCCGAGCTCGGGAATTCCTTCTCTAAAAAGAGGGAACCGCCTGGGGCCGCCCCCCCGACATCATACGCAGCAGCGTTGAAGTCCGGGGGGAGGGTCCGGGAGGAGATGCTCGAGAGGGCTAATCCCTCTAAAACTTCCACATCCCGAGAGGGGCGGAAAAAAGCTAAGGGCGCTGCGACAGCGTAGCCTTCCAAAGCCCCAGCAGCTCCACTAAGGAAGTCCGACACACCGCAGCAGACTAAGATAGCTGTGGAAAAGGGCAGCTTCACCAAAGTGGAATCAAGGAGGAGCAAAAGGAAGGCCAATAAGCCTTCCGTAGAAAAGGCGCAGCCCCCAAAAGGAAGTTTGCCTAAAGGGGGCAACGCCGAGAAGAAGAAGGGGACTCCTAATAAAGAGGAAGCAGTGCGCCTGAAGGCTGGGGATACCCCTCAGCCTCAGGCGAAGAAGAAAACCAAAGTCCACCCCCCAAGAGAGCGGCTATACTGATTAGTATGGCCGTTCAGGGGGGGGACGCTATGGAGGTGACGGATTCCGCCGGGCAACCTGTTAATAGGCAACTCGGGGAGCTTGTAGCGGGGGTCCAAAAAGATGTTCGTCTCAAGGACTTCGGGATCCCCACTCTCAAGCCGAGAAGGGCTGCTACTGGCGGCATCCTCTACGAAGTAGTAGGAGAGGGGAGCGCAGACAAAGCGCAGAAACTTGCGGAGACCCTCAGGGCGGCTCTGGAGCCGAAAGGAGTGAGGGTCTCCGTACCCGTAAAGATGGCCGAGCTCAGGGTTTTTGGCCTAGACGACTCGGCATCCCCAGAGGGAATAGTCGAGGCCTTGGCCTCAACTGGGGGCCTGTCCTGAGGGGAACATCAAGGTGGGTAAAATCACCAGATCCCCTAGGGGCGATCTGGGGAGTTGCTGGGTGCAATGCCCGGCTCTTGCAGCCAGCAAGATCCTGCGCTCGGGTCCAATACAAATAGGATGGATCACGGCAAGAGTAGAAGCCCTGGCGGCTCGTCCACTGCAGTGCTACAGATGCATGGGAGCGGGCCACACCAGGGCCACGTGTACGGCCGAGGTGGACCGCAGCGGACTATGTTACCGCTGCGGAAAGCCCGGCCATACAGCTGCCGGCTGCACAGACCGGCCTTGCTGCCCGTTCTGCCGTGACAATGGGCGCAAGGCTGATCACCTGTACGGGGGAGGGGGATGCTCCTACTCCCGTGCCGGAAAGAAAGGGGGGGTCAAAAACTCAAAAGAGTTAAGCAAAGATAAGGGGAAGGAGAAAGAAGAAGGAGAGACAACTCCCCTCCCCCCCAAGGATGCGGCCCAAGTGGCCCCTAGGGAGAATTGCCAGGAGGAGGCGGCTGTGCAAACATAAATGTTGCACAATAGCCGCCTTCTCCAAACAAATATTAATCACTCCGCCAGGGCGCAGGACCTATTATTGCAGCACATGGCGGAGTGGAATATTGACTTGGCGGTGGTGGCGGAGCCATATCAGGTCCTCCCAAGAACAAATTGGTTAGGGGACACAGTGGGCTCCGTCGCCATTATTGGGGACAGGGGGTCAAATTCCCTCCCGCTCTCCATTGAGGGGAGCGGTGAGGGATATGTGATCGCAAAATGGGGGGAGATCGTCGTGGTGGGGGTCTACTTCTCGCCAAACAGGGACCTTGCCCAATTCGAGGCATATCTGGGACGGGTGGGGGCGAAGATTAACCGTTTCCTGCCCGGCTTGGTATTGGTCATGGGGGACCTCAATGTCAAATCTGGCGAGTGGGGTTCTCCCGTGACCAATGCAAGGGGCGATGTCCTTGGTGAATGGGGGGCGGAGCTCGATCTCTTAGTCTTAAACAAAGGATCGACTCACACCTGTGTGCGGCAGAACGGGGGATCAATTGTCGATGTGACATGGGGATCTCCCAGAGCTGCGCGCATGGTGACCGGCTGGCGTGTGATGGGGGGGTCTGAGACCCTCTCTGATCACAGATACATACGGATGGAGGTCTCGGACCCCTCCTTGGGCAGTCAGCCGCGCTCTCCAGGCGGGGGTAGACCACTGCCCCCCCGATGGGCGCTCAAGCATCTCGACAGGGACGCCTTGAGGGTGGCCGCTATTGCAAAGGCGATGGAGGAAACTCCCGCGCCTGGTGCCTGTGACGTGGATGAAGAGGCGGCCTGGTTTCGAGCGGCCATGACCGATATATGTGATACGGCCATGCCGCGGTGCCAGGCCGACAATAAAAGGAGGAGAGTGTACTGGTGGTCCGCAGATATAGCGAGGCTCCGAGCCATATGTATCCGGACAAGCCGCAGGTACACCCGTTGTCGTCGCAGGCGCCATGAAGAAGCAGAGGCGGCCGAGCTGTTGGAGGGATATCAAACTGCAAAGAAATCCCTTCAGCGAGCCAAGGAGGCGAAAGCTCAGGCATGGGACGAGCTCCTGCAGACCCTTGATAGGGACCCGTGGGGGCGCCCTTATCTGATCGTTAGAAAGAAACTGCGATCAGGGGGTCCGCCGATCACGGAGGGTCTCCACCCTCGATTCTTGGAGGAGGTCGTCTCCACTCTCTTCCCCTGTGACAGCGGAGAGGAGGGTGGGGAAGGACCAGCAGGTCCTGAGGTCCAAACTAACTGGACCGAGGACTTGCAAATAACGGGGGAGGAGCTCACCTGGGTAATCCGCAGGCTTCGGGCAAAAAATACCGCCCCGGGGCCTGATGGGATCCCAGGAAAGGCCTGGGATCCCATCGCGCTGAGCGCTCTCGGAGGCCGGATGAGGCAGTTGTTTGACAACTGCCTCAAAACGGGACGTTTCCCCCGCATATGAAAGGAGGCGGGACTCGTTCTGCTAAGAAAAGAGGGGCGCCCCGCGGACTCTCCCGCGGCGTACCGTCCCATCTGTTTGTTGGACGAGGCGGGCAAGCTCTTTGAGCGTATTATTGCGGCCCGCCTCAGACTGCACCTGTCGCGGGTAGGGCCCGATCTGGCGGACTGTCAGTACGGATTCCGAGAAGGTCGATCTACGATAGATGCGGTACTGCGCGTGAAGGCCTTCTCGGATGAGGCGGTCCGCCGGGGCGACGTGTTGTTGGCGACGAGCCTTGATATATCGAACGCCTTCAACACGTTGCCCTGGAGATATATACGAGAGGCGCTTCGCTATCACGAAGTGCCTCTTTATATTCAGGAGGTGATCGGAAACTATCTTAGTGATAGGTGCATCACATACAGGGGACGGTACAAACAGCTGCACACAAGGGAAGTATACTGTGGGGTTCCGCAGGGTTCGGTCCTTGGACCAATCCTGTGGAACCTTGGATACAACTGGGTGCTGCGGGGCGCCCTCCTCGCGGGCCTGCACCTGGTGTGTTATGCCGATGACACGCTGGTGCTGGCCCGTGGGGATAATTGGGACGAAGCCGCACGCAGATCGCGCGCGGGGGTGACTCTCGTCGTTCGCCGGATTCGCGCATTGGGACTAAGGGTGGCCCTCCAAAAAACAGAGATCATGTTCTTCTCCGGGGAACGAAGGGGAGGGCCACCCTGGTCCCATATCTCGGTAGAAGGGGTCCGAATGGAAGTAAAGCCCCAGATGAAATATCTGGGACTAACACTTGATAGCCGTTGGGACTGGAAGGATCACTTTCGTCGCTTGGCCCCTCGAATTAGGGCGGCGGTCAACAGTATTGGCCGACTGCTGCCCAACATCGGGGGGCCCAGGAGAGGACCCGCCGCCTCTACATGGGGGTGGTCGGGTCCATTGCGCTCTACGGGGCTCCGGTGTGGTCGGGCAGCCTGACAGTCGCCAGCGTAAAGTCGCTGCATGAATTGCAGCGGCAGCTGGCTGTCAGGCTTGTCCGAGCCTATCGCACCGTCCCCGTAGAAGCAGCGTGTGTGGTGTCAGGATCGATACCATGGTCTCTGCTAGCGGAGGTGTACAAAGAACTGTACAATCAGAAGAGGGACCTCCGCGAGCGGGGACTGGCCCTGACACAAAGAGCGGCGGAAGTGGAGAGGGCGAGGGCCCGGCAGCGCGCGGTTGACAGATGGAAGGAGAAGCTTCCGCGATTAGACTGGGGCGGACGCGCGTCGTGACGACCACGTTACAATGGACGGAGTTCACGCTAGTCACGGATCACAGACCGCTGGTATGGATGCACTCCGTAACAGATCCCACCTCACGACTCATCCGATGGCGCCTTAAACTCGCGGAATACGAATATAACGTAGTGTATAAGCCAGGTAAAATTAACGATAACGCCGACGCACTCTCCAGAAACCCTATTCCATCTAACTCTTTAGCTAAACGAAATAGAACAAATTCTACCCCTCGAACAGACTCGAGAGCTCTCCAGCTCAGAAGAGTCATTATTCAATGCTAAAAGAAAGAAAACCGAAGAAGCGCCTCGAGAAACCGAGGAAACCCCGCAACGAGCGGAAAACGATAATATAGATGATCCGCCGAACCCGCGATCTTCTAGCGAAACCGAAGCTAATGACGAATCGGGTGAAACAAGCGAGACCGAGAACGACAACAGTTCCGACCTTAGCGACAACGCCCCGATTTTCGACAACATAAACGAACCATTCGTCCAAGGAACTAGAATGGGACCACAAGTGGTACCTATTCCAGATAACTTCTCTACGCGAAAAGATAACCTTGTTATCTTCGTCACACAACAAGGCGTACCAGTCGACCGCGGAGCTCACATACTCCGAGAAAGTAAATCCTTGCCTATGATTAGAGGAGCAGCTCTATCCAGGGCAAGAATAAACTGCGACGGAAATGGCCAAATTATATCGCTTGTCATTGAAGAACGCGAATCGGGAGCTACGGAAAGAGAGATACTAAAAGAATCATTTCGATCGCTTTTAGACGTCGTCAGGGAAACGGAGCTGTCGTCTATCTCGATAATCAGAGGCGACATCGATAATGTCCCTTGGGATATCGTATACTCATTGCTAACGCGCGTCTTAAGCGAAACCAATGTAAAAATATTTATTTGTAGGAATGAAATCTCCGTCCCACCGGAGGACGAGAGAGAAAATATTATTGTCGAAAACCACAACTCGGCGATTGGCGGCCATAAAGGTATTTCCAAAACATACCAACGTATGAAAAAGCGCTACCAATGGAACGGCGTGAAAACCGATATCCAAACGTTCATCAAAAATTGCCGCCCTTGCCAACTAAAGAAACTGGTCCGCGTAAAAACCAGACAACCCATGATATTGACAGATACACCTGACGCGGCCTTCGACAAGGTCTCGATGGACATCATGGGTCCATTACCCGTTACGCGAACTAACAACATGTATATACTCACTGTACAAGACCTCCTAACTAAGTATTCTTTAACGATCCCTTTGCAAACGCGATTAATGTAGCAGACGCATTCACGAATGAATTAATATGCGTTTTCGGAGCACCGAAAGCTATATTAACGGACCAGGGATCGCATTTTCTAAATAGCCTAATGCGTAATATAGCGAAGAAATTTAGAATTAAACTCTTTAAAACTACGGCCTATAGGCCGCAATCTAATGGCTCAATAGAGCGCTCCCACCACGTTTTGTGGGAATACCTAAAACAGTACGTAGATAAAAATAACGAGTGGGATATACATATACCTAAAATTAGCATCATTCTCCTATAATACGAGCGTACATGAGGGGACGCGATACACCCCTCACGAGTTAGTCTTCGGGAGGATAGCCAGGGCACCTTCCAGCAATCCTGACGTCGCCGACGTCGCGGACGAAAGCTATGCTAACTATCTCACAACTCTTTTTAACAAATTAACAGACATTCAGGCTATCGCCCGCGAAAACCTAATTGCCGCTAAACAAAGATCAAAAATTTATTATGACCGTAGAGTTAATACTCGACAATTCAGAGCAGGAGACTATGTATATTTGTTGAAAGAACCGAGCAAAGGAAAATTGGGCGACCAATACACGGGTCCTTATAAAATAATTAATCTTTTAGGAAATCATAATGTTAAGTTAGCTATAAGTAGAACTAAAACAAGAATTGTACACGAGGATAAATTAAAAGCCTCGCCGCATCGGGCACCCACCGAGGAAGACCCCCACTCCGAACCAGACGACTATATCTTGGATGCCCCAGCGGAGGACCGGCCAGTAGTCGACAAACCCCAGTAGAATGAAGACATACGTAACCATCTTAGCTATAACCGTACTGTTAGCCTCAGCCTCAAACGGGCTAATAGGCTATGATTGCGGTGGCCGCGGTTTAAATATCACTACGCTCTCCCTATTGGACATAGAAGAATGCAAAGTCGACGACATCGAGCCAAAGAAGGAAGAGGTCTACGTACAATTGCTACAACGAGCTTCCCGTCACCCACCAGAATAAATCCCTTTTCCTATTACCCAGATCAAAAATACAATCACAAAATCTGGAACACTCAGGGACTGCAACGGACTTCTACCAGCGTTGTATCAAATCCGCAGCACCTGGTATCGACTGACGCCAAAACTCGTGGAATCAATGGCACCGTCAACGATCAAACCGCTAACCAAACCATCATGGAAATACGTGAGTCCCGACTCACTCGCCTCTAGCGGCATCTACACCAGCGAGGACCTTGATCGCCTCCGCGATCATATCATGTTTCCCATGGAAAAGCCCTCTATGCTCAACACGATTGCCAGAGGAGCATTGGAACATGGTCCAACATTTTCTCTTAAGGGGGGAGGTGTCACGTCCGGTCACATAAAATTTTTACTTTCACATGAAATAAATTCTAAGTCCTCTAAGCGCTGTTTGAAAAGCGCGCCAGTGCCGGCCATGATGCCTAACTCAGCCTAGTGACTAGGAGAGGCGCTGCGTAACGTCTAGGAACTTTCCACTACGGGGAAACGCCCCCGCCACACCGAGCGTCTCCCACTCTCGGGCCGCCGCAGCGCCGAGCCACCGAAAACGAAGGACCTCAGAGCGGTCCCAAAATCCGGCAGATCACATCGCGACTCCGACTAGAGCAGTCATACCTTGAACGCTCTCCTAATTCTAAATCTAATTCAATTCTAACATTCTAACTCTAATATTATAAGTCCTAACTCTAGTATTAAAACTTTAACTTTAGTTAACTTTGTATCGTGCAGTGTTAATTTAGAATAAAAGTGTGTGTTTCATTTATAATAATTCTCCACATTTATTTTAAACAATTCCAATTCCAATTTCACGCGTTTCCAATATAATATTTTGCTTTAATATTATTACTATTCTAATATTACGATTTTAGTATTTCTAAAATATTCTAAAACGAGTTCTTCCAATCTGCACGTGTAGTGAAAATCTATTATATAAATAATTTTCTTAGTGTAATCCAAGCTGCGACTTAGAGAGGACGAACCGCTCGTCGCTGCCGCACGATTTCACTTTTCTTATAATTTCTGAATTCTGTTCTGACTACTTCGAGAGGACGAACCGCTCGTAGTTACGCACTGGAACAATAACCGACAGTGAGGACCGCCGCACGTCGACTTATTGTAAAAGTGACGCAATATTCATAATGTTTTATATTATAAATCATTATGCCTAAGACACGCCGTGCAGGCAGGAAAAACCAACTTCGCCGTTTAACCGCGCGACTCTATTATCCGGCATCATCGAGTGAATATTCAAATCTCATCGGCACCTACTATCATAACGACTCAGAGTACGATAATTTATTTGACGGAACCGCGCCGTTCGCTGTTAATAATAAAGACGTTAAACTGAGAAAGTGGCCAGTGCAATTGACTCCAATCGAAATCGAGAACCCTCGTATTCCGAGAGACGACATCCCGGACAACGATCCTCGTCGCACCCGGTATTTGCAAATCAGGGCGGACATCTGCACACCCATTACGACGCGCCTATTCCAGAGCATCGGGGAACCACTGTCCACCCCCCAGAGATCCACTAAGGTAAGTCTCAACTATTATAAACAATTGAAATAAATAATAAAATTCAACGCTAAGATTCTAGTACTAAAGAATAAGACTATTTGCCGTCACAAATAGCCAAATTATCGAAATAATTTCAAACACGTGCGTGTATAATTATTGTTTAAACATATTTAAAATTAATATTTTCTACGAAATTTGAAATATAACTTTACACGTGGTCTCTAGAATATTCGTAAAGACTCTTGGAAAACTGCGTTTTCCAAGGGCCATAAAAGTGAAACTCTGTTTTTTGCCTAGAGTCATAAAACTGACCCTTAGACCCTTGATAAAAAAAGGGGTCTCGACGATTTCTCTTTTGCAAACTAAGCTAACGTAGCACACTCAATGAATATTCTAGAATTCCGAATAAAATAACGCGAACGTTTTATTCATTTATTTAATTCCATTTATTTAAATAATTCACCCATGTGCCCAATAAGGCCTCAGTACCTCACCGCCCCGTACATCTTGCCTCTTCCCGAAGAGGAAGAAGATTGAACAGGGAACCCCTTACTGCCAAATATCAGTCGGGTTTATTAATAAAGAAACAAATGCCGCCCTTTGTGTAGACTGCCATTTACGCGGTACTGCTCGAAACGAATGGTTGAACATTGCCAAACATTTGCTCGTAATCGGTAACTTACCAACCGGAATACTTTGCTCAGCGTGTAACTTCCATCGACTGTCGGTAACTCGCGACCTTCATCTCCACTGTTACCGTTGTCAGATCGCTTACCTACGGTACATCAACGGCGAAGAAACCTTTCGTATCGACACCGATGGTAACATCGTGATTACAATTTTCCACTCCGTCGATGATTCCCTCGAATGTTTTCAGGATTATATTCGATAATATCCCCATACTCCTGAGTAACATTTGCAACTCCCTCGTACGAATCTTAAGGCGACACCCTCCACTCCCCAAGACATTGAACCGTTGCGTGTAGCCTTGGCAGAACACCCTTCGTCGTGAGTATCCCCGGAAAGGTTTTCCGAAATACGACGTTGTTCAGCGCGATAATCCGAGCACGTGGACCGCGATAATTATTTCTCGCGAATTTCACGCCGCGACTGCGCTCCGGACGTAACAGCAAAAACACAATAGTGTGAAAGTGAACACTATATTTAATGGCAAGTTCATGTCGGGCGATAAGCGTGCTAATAAAAGTATCAATACGAAAAACTTTGAAATCTTTCGCACCTCCGATTTACATGATTGGCACAAACGTCGCGTTATCGACCCCACACTAGCATCGCTAGGAGAGTTTCAAGAACGCGATAGTGATTGGGCATTGTCGCGAATAATCAATTTAATTGTAAATATATGCCATGGAGATTGCGCGAATTGTAATATGCGATGTATTTTTGCAACGCGAAGGCCGTGACGCGTACATTGCTGCAGGTTGCGGTAGTGTATCACATATCGCTTCTTATCATATAGCGTTGCGAGAAGCTTATCTTCCCGCTTGCCTAACGGCTTGTCGCGTGTCGGGCAAAACGGTAGGTCAGTGTGCGTGTCGTGAATATGTCGTGGATATTCTAAATCTACCTCGAGGATGTAGCCTGTGGGTGAATCGAGCGCGATATATGATGTGTCGAAATTAGATACATCGTCGACCCATTGAAAATCAGCATAAGGCAATGGTTGACACATTGCCCATCCATACAAATTATTTACATCGAAATACATTAGATACGAAGATGGTTTCAATGGATCGTACGACTGCATGTACTTGTTATTAGCGTGTGCATATCTGTTTGAACATTGACTCAGACCGCCGCGTATACCCCGTTCGATAAACATTATCATGTCAACGTCTGTAAGTAATTCGAACGTAATTTGTGTATGCTTTAACATGGCGTCCCACGGGGAGAGTATAATAATACGCGCATTATAATAAAACATGCATAGTCTTTTGATTGCACATTAACCACTGCTCTTTTGTTCATTATTTCTCGCGGTAATTTAATGTGGCATCCCGCACGCATTGGATTATACTTGTTTATATTTACAATTAAATTGATTATTCGCGACAATGCCCAACCACTATCGCGTTCTTGAAACTATTCTAGCGATGCTAGTGTGGGGTCGACGCGGCGTTTATACCAATCATGTAAATCGGAGGTGCGAAAGATTTCAAAGTTTTTCGTATTCATACTTTTATTAGCACGCTTATCGCCCGACATGAACTCGCCATTAAATATAGTGTTCACTTTCACACTAGTGTGTTTTTGCAACACTTTTTGCACGTATCTGATCACAATGTCTTTGGCCTCCTCTAGAAATTGACGAGGTTCAATGTGATTGCTGTTTATCACCGCACCAGTCAAGATGCGGCTCTCGAACGCCGTATCAATCTCTCGCCATATGAGTCCGATGTCTCGCGAATTGCTTCCAGCACCTGCATGTACAAAACGTCTGCGTACCGAATTCTTCAACCCTTCGAGACGCGCCATTTGGGAGACAAGCGATTGTCGAACTCCGATCGGTAATCGTGGTCGTTTTATTCGACTTTGTTCTTCCAGTGATTCGATGTATTCGTCACATTGCTGCTCCCACACAATATATTCTTCCACCGAATTCACCCTTGTGGCTTGCTCCAACAAACTTGCTTCCAATTGTGCCATATTTGAGATGCTCTTGCTGAACTCTGACAAAGATATTGACAGAGAGAGGCAAACCTAGGTCGCAGAAGCCAGTGAATCGAGTTTCCGAAATCCGCCGTTCATCCTAATCCTATCTTCATCATTCGTGCATGCGGTACGTTGAAATCATGAGAACTAGGCAAACCTACGTCGTAGAAGCCAGCGGTTCCAGTTTTCGAAATCCGGCGTACATCCTGATCCTATCTTCATCAAAAGTGCATACGGCACGTTGAAATCATGGAAACATAACAAATCTAGGCCGTAGAAGCCAACAAATCAAGTATTCGAAGTCCGCCGTTCATCCTAATCCTATCTTCATGTGAGGTAAATGTTGTAAAGTAAATTCATGAAAACGTTGCAAACGTACATCGTAGAAAACAACAACATAAGTTTTCCGTTTGTACCCCTAAAAAAAAATATACCGAATGTTCTATTTTGAGATTAGAGCTAACATTGTCATTCCTTGAGATATTATAAATCTGTAAACGGGTGATGTTTTGTAATTGTTTGTAGACGTTTGTACCGCTTTCCGTTTCGTTTGTACCCCTACAGGTGTAAATACACCGAGTTTTAAATATTGATGTTACAGCTAATAGTGTCATTTTTTAATTCTGTAAACGAATGTTGTTTTGTAATCGTTTGCAGACGTTTGTACCGCTTTTTATTATGTTTGTATCCCTACAGATAAAAATATATCAAACCTAGGTCGCAGAAGCCCCCCCTCGTTGTCCGCCATCTTGACGTGGTGAGGGGTCTCACCCTTCGCAAGGTTTTGCGAAGGATGCTAAGAGCGGACAGTGCCACTGATAATGTCAATTTTGGGATATTTCAATTCTGCATACGGGTGCTGTTTTGTAATTGCCTGCAGACGTTTGTACCGCTTTCCATTTTGTTCGTATCTATACAGGTGTAATTATACAGAATTATTAAAATTGATGTTACAGCTAATAATGTCATTTTATGAGAAATTTTAATTCTGTAAACGCTGTTTTGTTACCGTCTGCAGACGTTTGTATTGCTTTCCGTTTTGTTTGTACCCTTACAGGTGTAAATATACCGAATGTTCAAAATTGATATTAGAACTAATAATGTCATTTTTGGGATATTTCAATTTTGTATACGGGTGCTGTTTTGTAATTGCCTGCAGACGTTTGTACTGCTTTCCGTTTTGTTTGTACCCCTACAGGAGTAAATACACCGAGTTTTAAAAATTGATGTTACAGCTAATAGTGTTGTTACGTCCTGTGGACTGCACGATTCTTTTCTCCTCCCCGATTTACGCAGATTCGCGTTCCGCGAACATATTAATTATAAGACCGAAATTAGTTATAAGAATTAAACGGAGAAAGACAGTGATTGTGAAACAACTCGATCGGTGAGATTACGAAACCTACACTTTGATCAATAAGTCATAGGTAATGTTGAAATATCACGATCGACACACGCTATCAGTAGACCAAAGATCGGAATTAGGAAAGAACTCTTCATACAAGGAAGCAATACGTTGCGCAAAGGGGATTAAACACCGAACGTATGACTATGAGTCACAAGAAAAGAAGACGCTCTTTGCCCTATAGGAAGGGCAGACGAATAGTATAAAAGCAGCGAATCTTCCAAGAACGCTCTATTAATTCCGCCTACGTCGTGGCAGTTACACACTTCTGGATCCTCGCATTAAACATATATTGTGACCGTCGGAGCTCAACAACCAGCTACCAGTCAACCTACACCTTCGCCCACACCACTCGAAGGAACCAGCGATCCTGAGGATCAACGTATAGCCGCCAACCCGCTCACCAAATAATATACAGCCAACAGTGAGTACTTTCATCCTTCTACGATCACGGAAGTGAATAAATCCCCGGAATCGCGACTAAACTTAATAAGTAGTGGAAATCGCTGCCCGTCGAGCATTGAAACGCGCTCTCCGATTGAAACGGGACGATCAAAAGCCAACGCGAATCCTCAACCGCCTCATAGCACATCAACGTTACACACACACTCATATATAATTGTTTATACATGTCCACAAATTCAAATGTCTAATTCTCCGAATATTATTAAGATTTTATTATTTTTTTTTTGAATAAATGATAATTATTTACATTACGCGAATTTAAAGTCTTATTTAAACCCCTGCGTTCCTTCATATATCCCCCGAGATCGCACAAGGTCCTATCCCGCGTAAAAGGGATTTAATTCCCTTACCGAAAAGGACCGACGAACGAACCCCTGAAATAAGCCAGGTAAAAGCGACTATCCAGTCGTTGACCTGCAAAAGGGCCAGACAGTCCGTTCGACCCGAAATCACTCCGATTTTCGGGAAAACGCTGTTACGACCTTCGAGCGGCCTTTCCTTCGTGCAGGCCAGGACGTAACAGTGTCATTTTTTAAGATATTTTAATTCTGTAAACGGGTGCTGTTTTGTTACCGTCTGCAGACGTTTTTTTGTATTGCTTTCCGTTTTATTTGTACCTTTACAGGTGTAAATATACCGAATGTTCAAAATTGATATTAGAGCTAATAATGTCATTTTTGGGATATTTCAATTTTGTATACGGGTGCTGTTTTGTAATTGCCTGCAGACGTTTGTACTGCTTTCCGTTTCGTTTGTACCCCTACAGGTGTAAATACACCGAGTTTTAAAAATTGATGTTACAGATAATAGTGTCATTTTATGAAAAATTTTAATTCTGTAAACGCTGTTTTGTTACCGTCTGCAGACGTTTGTATTGCTTTCCGTTTTGTTTATACCCCTACAGGTGTAAATACACCGAGTTTTAAAAATTGATGTTACAGCTAATAGTGTCATTTTTTAAGATATTTTAATTCTGTAAACGGGTGCTGTTTTGTTACCGTCTGCAGACGTTTGTATTGCTTTACGTCTTGTTTGTACCCCTACAGGTGTAAATACACCGAGTTTTAAAAATTGATGTTACAGCTAATAGTGTCATTTTTTAAGAAATTTTAATTCTGTAAACAAGTGCTGTTTTATTATCGTCTGCAGACGTTTGTATTGTTTTCCGTTTTGTTTGTACCTTTACAGGTATAAATATACCGAATGTTCAAAATTGATATTAGAGATAATAATGTCATTTTTGAGATATTTCAATTTTGTATACGGGTGCTGTTTTGTAATTGCCTGCAGACGTTTGTACCGCTATCAGTTTTGTTTGTATCTTTATAGGTGTAAATATACCGAATTTTGTTAATTGATGTTACAGCTAATAGTGTCATTTTTTAAGAAATTTTAATTCTGTAAACAAGTTTTGTTATCGTCAGTAGTAATACTATGCCGGTTCTAACCCATGGGGCTCCGAGGGGGGTGCGGGGCGCGGGGGTTCTCCGCGGCGAGGGGTATGACGTCACGCGGGGCGGGGGTATCTCGGGGGCGCGGGGGCTGACGTCACGCGGGTGGGGATGTTTCGACAAAGGAGGGGGGGGGGGTCTAAGCATGCTCGGCAACTGATTATCTTTGTGATTTATGGCTACCCGAAGCCATAAAACTGTTTTTCATTTTATGGACATTTTATCATTAGGAAAGGAATGAAGATTTTAGGGCCGACGCTGCGACGAACATGTCAAACGTTATTTATAGGGGTGCAAATGTAAAAGCGTTGACGTTCGGCAGCTTTGTACCCTCGCGGAAAATCGGTCGTAAACGAGAGCGAAACATTTTTCTAAATATCTTTTAAGGAAGAATTGCGATAATTTTGAGAGGGGTGGGGTTGAAGCTTATGGAGAGAGAGTCTGTCTCCACATCAAAAAGTCTCGAACAGTCGCCGAGCGAAGTGAGTGTAAAAAATAGTGAAAAAAATGACTGGAGGTTTTCTGCGCCGTACGCTCCCCGAAATAGTAAGTTGTACAATTTATTTAAAACTATTGTACAGAATATTGCGATATGTTTAGATATATATTAAATATTCATATTTTTCAGATGATCTATAACATTGTGCAAAATTTACGGTCGCAACATGTGGTGGAGCAAGGTTTAACTGAACGAGAGTGGGTGAGAATGCTGAGGTGGGAACATCGACAAATGTTTGCAGAAATGTGGTGCGAAACTGCAGAGGCGCGGGAAATGGATGCCAATAACAGTTGGCTATGGGAGAACATGTATGCTCTTCGGGAACTGTTTGGCCTAGAGCCATATCCACCAGAACCTGTGGTGGAAAATTGGAACTAGTAAGTATTTCTTTTTAATTATAAATTATTAAAATAATTAATAAAAATTTTCTGTTATGCAGGAGTCCCCGCCCAGCCGTCGCCTCCGCTTCTCACAGCACCTAGCATTCAGCTGCCTCATCGCCTCGCATCCACAATCGTCGGCTTTACCATAGCCACCTCCATCACCGACAATTTTTATATATTATGATATTCATTTATATTTTCATCTTTATATTTTCATCTTTATATTCTTATCTTTATATTCATTTATATATATTTTTTAAAATTTTATATCCATTTTATATTCACATTTATATATTCACATTTATATACATTTATATCCATTTATATTCTTTTAAACACACACACACACACACACACACACAAATGTATAATACACATTTATTCATAATTAAAAATAATTAATATTAAATTAATATATTCATTTTAAAAATTCCTCTTCTTTTCCTTCACTGCGTCATCTCTCGCATGCGCCTCTCGCTATCTCTGTCTCTCGCGTTCACCTCGCGCTCTCTCTTTCTCTCCTAAGCGCTATCTCTAGCAGTCCCTAACCTCGCGTCATCTCTCTCTCTCTCTCTCTCTCTCTCCTCGCCGCAACATATCTCTCCTTCACGTTCGCCTCACACCCTCTCTTTCTCTCGCGTTCACCTCGCGCTCTCTCTTTCTCTCCTAAGCGCTACCTCTCTCGCAGTCCCTAGCCTCTCGGTCCCTAGCCTCGCGATCCCTAGCCTCTCAGTCCCTAGTCTCGCGATCCCTAGCCTCTCAGTCTCTAGCGTCACGTTCCCCCTTCCCCGCATGACGTCATCCCCCACAAAGACCGTGCAACGAGCTACGTATGAGAGCTGGGACTGGTTATGGGTGGGAGAAAGATGGAGAATGGAAATGCATGCAAAGAAATTACATCATAATTTAGACTTAAAAACTCTTTATTCTTCTTTTAAATATTTTTTTTCTTACATATTATGGACTAAAAACTAAAGCTGCCAGCTCGCAATCGATGAGCTGATGCTTGTTGAAGGCGTCGCTAGCGCGTATTACATTTGATACTTCTTTAGGATTCGTTACATTGGACGCGATATTTGAAAATTGCGTAAACTTGATATCGACTGTATTGGTAATTTTAACCAATCGGTCAAAAGTTACATCAATGCAAGGATCGAGATCGAACATACGGTGTAACGTCGATTCGATCATCATCATGCATACATTTGAAGATTCAAGACTTATTAACTTGGCATCGTTAATCGTACGAACTCGCACTGTTAACGGTCCAACGCTTATAAAACTGTAGGCATCTTTAAAATCGTTTCGAAGCAGATTCTGAATATTGTGACGTTGCTCGTAGAGTCCTTTCCACGCTTCGAGAGATAGTATCAGTTCCTTTCCTCGATGATCTCCTATGGCGATTTCCACGTAACTCGGTGGATCCACTTTGATACCAATTTCGAGGAATTTAAATTCCGTAGCTGTCAATGCGTATCGTCTGCCTAGTATACGAACCGCACGACGCTCCAATGAAATGCTGTAAAAATGAAATTAGTTTGAAAATAATACAATTTGTAAAAAAAAAAAAAAAAATATAAAGATAGAAAGAAGTTAAACTTACTCGTCACATTTATTCTCAAACGATGGAGTGTCATCACGACTCGGGACGTAATTATTCATAGGTCTGCCGGAGCCACTGCTTCTTTTAGCGTAGTACATATTTCCAGATTTTAAAAGTGAACCACCAGTATGAACGGTTAACGCTACACTGATCGTATAAAATTAAGAATATACGTGACGCTTATTTTTAAAAGTAGTGGGGTAAATGTGGTGGGAGATTCTAGAATACTATTGGCGCTATGAAATTTAGGAGAAGGGGAAACGGCACTCGGATAAAAAGAATTCTTAGAAACGATTTGTGAGGAAAGGATTGGGGAAGGGGGAATAAGAGATAAAACACATTAATGTTTAAATATTTTATTTTTCCAAATCTTGCAATTCTTTCTGGCGTTGCGACCACCAGTTAAATATTTTGAATACATTTTGTAATGCGCAATTCTTAACATGTTTTCCACATCGCATAGTGTTTTTAACATCTAGATTATTTAGAGACTCGATATCGTCGTAATCAGCATCCAAGGTCTCAATAATGAAACCGTTTCCCGCATCATCCAATATATCGGCTAACCATTCTCACTTCTCAAGTCCTTTTACATATACGAGAATGGATTCTTCTTCTTCTTCATGTGGTCCACCAATGATAGCTGTTGTAATCAAACGCTGAGCCATGCTGTATGGAACGTTTCCATCTTCCCATTGCAATCCATGATGATTTCGAGTCAACCATGAGGCTTGGTGTCTCTCCGATTTTATGAGTACACTCCATGGTACAGGACATGCGAAAAAATAATGTGACAAAATAAATCCTCTTCTCAGGATTGCCGCTTCCTTTACAATGAATTGTTTATTGAGGATAAATCCCTGTAGATCCACAAACGTTGGTACGGACATGACGAGATCTCTCTCTCTCTCTTCGATGTATCAGTTAAAAAGAAGAATGGCAACTATCTCATAACACTTTGATTTATATTCTGCTATGCTTCCCCCTCTCTTTAAATTGTTGGTGTGTTTAGGTGATTTTGCGCACAACGTTGGTCAACGGGTTGTACTGGATCACGCGATCATGTATGATGAGACAGTACGCAGTGGTATTCGGCACATTCTCCTTACACTCGAATTCCAATCTCACATCCACGGTTGCGCTCTTGACCGATTCGTTTTGTCGAGAACAATCGATGATCACGAACGGACCGTTACGTAGAAACATTGAGACGGTGAGACTCGGCTCGAGATACTCGTATCCATAATAATTCTTGCAGAAACGCGCATATGTATCGTACAGAATCGACCATCTGTTTTTATCGAAATCCAGATTCATATCGTCGTACGGATAACATTCCGAGTTCAGATAGAGTTTCACATTGGTCATCTTGCAATCGTCGAATCGACTCATATCCTCAGATATGATGTTTTTCCGACCTGTCTGCAGAGCGAAGATAACATATCGTGGCTTCTCCAGCTGAGTCGCTGTCTTAATGGCCCATGAATGCTTGGTTGTACGCTGCAATAGCGGATACTCATACAGATCCCACGAGCGAAAACCCATGCTGAGGTAATGTCCGCTTTCCAGAGCGCGCAGCATCGACAGCTTCTTAATCTCGCTCAACAACACATGCGGCATTCGCCATTGTATCTTGAATATGTTGATCACAGGCTCCAGCGTCGAATCTCCAATCAGACAATTGTTGTCGTTGCGCGATCGTATTAAGATTAACTCATGACGAGTGTTCATCACCACTCGTCTGTAATCCTCGCAAAATCCCAATAACATGTAGAGCGGTACGCAAAAATTGAAGTTTCCATTCGCAGTAGTCGGATCAGTCCAGCCGGCGTTTCTCATAATCACGCTTCTATCGGATGATATCGTTACATAGTTTTTGAGCAAACTTGTTATTCCCACGTTTCTATTGCGATCAATCTCCACGCCATCGAGTTCGTATCGAATCTCATCGAACATGAATGCGACACAATTATTTCCCAGTATCACAGCAGATCCTTCGGCTGGTTTATTTATCTTTAGTTCTCCCTCGATGTATAGGAAACTTTCATACGGCAACGTATACAGATCCTGTTGTTGTATGGGTATTCTTATCTCATCACTGTGTCCGAATGTTGTGTTAGCGAACGGGTTGTACGTGTGAGTCTCGATCTTGACGATGCGATCGTCGAAGATTGGCTCGTCTCCAATGTTGAGGATGTCGGTCATTGTTCAGATGTTTCGCACCGCGAATCCCAAAGATTGTAAAAACGCAACGTTTGATGCGTTCAGTTTCTTTTTCTTACTGCAACCGGATGATTGGATATTAGTGAATGTCGACGTTGTTGTTGTTGTTGCTGGCTCCGTAAAGATTGTGTTATCTCTCGTATCTTTCGATCTGTTCAACACGAGCATCTCATACGCCACACACGTACGTTATCGCTGTCGTCGTCGTACGTGCAATCTAATGGTGATCTCTTCTCCTCGAAAATCGAGCAATCGTCTGTCCTGGTCGACAACGCGTAACGTTAAATCCGTAATGCTCCGCACGATGATCGGCAAGTAAATGATGTGCGCAGGTGTTTCCGATATCTTATATCCTGGTGGTACCCTCGGTGAAAATTCATGTATCGTATGAACGAGTTTGCCGTTGCTGTACGCGCCCGCGGTCACATTACATTCTACGCGGATAATGTTCACGTTGATAATATTAATCGGCATGTCCGACTTATACCATTTTCGCGGCTGCAGTATACGGTTCGAGAATCCCAGCAGCGATCCAATGTTGTTAGGCTTGCTAAAATTCATTCTGTAGGCGCATTTGATCTCGCTCCTCATCGTATTATAATTAGCGCGGAGCACTATTGGATATTCTCCATCTTCAAAGTCACCGTCGTCATTCGTCCGAATATGCGTGGTGTCAGCGTGTTTTTTATCATCGTCATGAACAGCGTGTCGCGGACGTTTTCGTAAAATTGCATGTTTCAAAAACTCATGTATCGTTTGCAGCTCGTACGATCCCTCGGGAATCGTAATTTCCGCGTCATCTTTGCCAAAGTAAAATTTATTATTCGAGGAATTCACGTTCGATATCGTGTGATAAGTCTCAAAATCCGCTAGACCTAGCTCGTATTCATCGTCGCTCAAATCTACGATGGGAAAGTAGTTTGCCGCGAGAACACTACTCTTCCCGGTCAGTGTGAATGTCATAGACATATCGGCAAAACTGTTTAACGAATACTGAGTTAAATAGCGCGATGTCAGTCTTTAAATTCACATGCATCGACCGCTCGGAGAAACTGTAAGCACAATTGTCCACAGATGCTTTGATTGTAAGTTTGAACAGGTGCGTAATTGTATTGTATCTTTGTCACATTTAAATATCGCACCAATTCATTCGGCGGTCGAAGATTGCCGAAACTGTCAAAATATATAGCGCGATTCCCCCTCTTTGCATACGCTACCCAATGAGTACCCGATCCTTTAGCGTTATCCAAATTTACGATGCCGCTCTCGTTTCGATATATACCACCGATCGGTAATGAATCACGCATGAAAACACCTCTAAAATACGAAATGTGCATACGTTTTGCCAGTTGTAGCAATTGTATGTTGGTAGTTACGCCCTGAGGCATTTTTAGCGTCTCTTTGACGTTTTTTTTTTTCCCCCTTTTTTCTCGTTGAAACTCCTCGTCCGTGTTTGTATGGAGCGAGATACAATCCGTGACCTTCCATGGCGCGATTGTGACGTAGCATCTCTTGCAACTGACGTTGTGCAGCTTTTCCGTCGTTCACCATCTTCGCTACACCAGCCGCTCCACCGACCAGAGATCCGAGCGCACCCAACATTGGTAGAATCGGTAATACACCCCCACGTTTCGCTACCGGAAGTATTCGTTTCTTCGCCATCTTTTTCTTCGTCTTCATCTTTGTCGTCTTCAGGCCCATACCGAACTTCGTCTTGGCTTTCATCGCTGCCCAGACAGCTGTGGCGGCGGCTCTCTCACCGAGAGTCGAATCTCTCGCAACGATGCGAGTTTGCGCTTCTTTGGCGAGTATCCTATCTGCCGCGTGTATCTCGATGAGATCGTTGCTTCGAGAGTACGCTATATCGTGTTCACGGCACGCCGCGTCCAATGGGTTGATACCTCGATCGCCTCTGGCTAATCGCTTTTGTAGTCGCGTGCCCGGACCGCAAAACTGATAGCCGGGGATATGGAATTCGATCGGAAGTGCGTTTATCGCCTGATTTAATAGGCCTCTACCTATTTTCGTTGACATTCGCTGCAATCTTTTATCATCGGTGCTGGACCGTCAATGTGCGTTCGCTGCCACGATCGATTGTAATGTTCGAAACAGCGGCGATAAGTTTGAACCTCCAAATCCGCCTTTATATGTTCCGGAAGCTTGTCCCACACGCAGTGAACGTAATTGCCGCACATTCGCAATAAAACTGTTTTCGACACAAATTGTAGCTGTTCGGCGCTCAAATTACAAATATCGTAAGGGCTTGATAGCAAGACAAACATTTTTTCGTTACTGAGCAATTCGCAGTTCCGCGCAGCTATAAATAGGCAGACGTTCGATCCAGTCAGGAGTGTGAACATGAATTTCGTGCGACAACCTTTCGCGATACGCGTGACGAATTACGACGCCAGATTACGATCGATGGGGGACAACGCGGAGATGCGTAGACACGGTACGATACTGCCGACTACTATACGCGCGATCGTTTGCGGCCCCTCGAATTGCGGTAAAACTAACGTGTTGATTAGTTTGATAGAAAGCCCGCACGGCGTCCGCTTTGAAAACGTGTACGTGTACTCAAAGTCGCTGCAACAGCTAAAATATCGATATCTGGAGAATTTGTTGACGTCGATCGATGAAATCGGCTATTTTACATTCTCCAATAACAGTGACGTCATTCCACCGAGCGAAGCATGTCCAAACTCGATTTTCGTTTTCGATGACGTGGCGTGTGACAAACAAAATACGATAAGAGAATACTTTTCAATGGGACGCCACTCGAACGTCGACTGCTTCTATCTCTGTCAGACATACGCCGAAGAATACCGAAACATCTTATACGCGACAACGCAAACCTGCTAATCTTGTTTAAACAGGACGGTACCAACTTGAAACATGTGTACAATGATCACGTGAATACTGACATGTCATACGAGGATTTCAGTGAATTATGTCGTACTTGTTGGCAGCAAAAGTATGGATTTCTAGTGATAGATAAGGATAGCTCGCTTACGAACGGCCGATACAGAAACGGATTTAACGTGTTCGCGATACCGCAAAACAATTAGTCGTTGCCGATGTTCTGTCGAGAGAGGTGAAACACGAGCGTTCGACACTCTACCGACATGGCTGAGAACGATAATATTCGCGAACGTGAAAAGATAGCGAAGGAGATTGCGAAAACGAGTGAAGCAATCCGCAAGAAACATCGCGCTTTGAAGACCGGTAAGATCGATGACGATATCGCGGTCAAGACCCATTTTAGACCTATTATTGAGCCGCTACAAAAGATTGTCGACAACTCGATCGCGGTGAAAAACGAGCCGGAAAGTACCGCAAAGATTAAAATCTTACCCATCAAGCGGTACAAGGAGGAGGAGGAGGAAGAGGAGGAAGAGGAGAAGGATGATGCGACACCGAAAAAGAGGAAACGGTCAAACCCGAATCGCTCATCGACACCGCGTACATCGAATGCTTTATTGGATGAACCGATGATAAGCTCTACACCGTTCGCGACAACGAGAATCATACAACCTATGATACCCGAAACACTCGCAAACGAAAATGTTTTCGAAACCTCGGGCAGCACGCTCGAAACATCGTTTGTTCGAAACACATTACAAACGCTGGAAGGTCAAGAAATGTTGCGAAAGCACTTGGGATCACTGGGACAAGAATACATGAGCACTCTCCTCGGTGGCGACAAAGAAAGGAAAATCGATCACGTGTACGGTGTCTATTTCGACAAGGATGAAATGCGTCTCGGTAACAAACGATTCGACATTGACAAATATGACTCTATAATTATAGATGAAGTGAGGTACATTGGTACACCAGGATTATACGAATTGATCTTCAAGAGAATTCCCGATGATGACATTTACACGGAGGATGATATGCGTAAATACAAGAGTATATTATTGGCGACGAACGCGCATAAACGCAATTATGACACACAAGGCCAATTACGAAGCAACAGGGGATACAAGTACAAACATATAATCGCACCATTGATATCGATTGAAAAGAAAAAATCTGGAAAGGGAGTATTCATGCCTCACGCGATGGCGCTAACCGACAATAAGATCGATTACATACACTGGGATGACCCCAACGAGCTAGTGGATCGGGTACGATTGCTGGACGCTTCGCGCCGAGCTGGCCACAACGCTCACGACAATGAGATCCTGTCGATCATCGAGGAACTTCGCGAAGCAGGCATTATTATAAATTGAATGGTGTCTCGACAAATCTAATCAGTCGATCAGCGTCACTCATCGGTGGAAAAAAATGCCTATCAACAAATTTGGATTATTCGAACCAAGAAATGATGCAACCGGCACAAGCGGTTCTTGGGATAGATTGGTGAAAAGTTATGTGCACGAAAACGCTCTGTGTCGCGTCGTTACGGACTATGACGCAAGGTCGAGGAAGATTCGTCGTGTAGCGCAACCTGAGGCTGACACCGATGCCGTCAACAAACTGTATGTGGAATCCTGCGTTAAAAGATTGATGAATCAACAGAAAGAATCAGATGAGAAGCTGACTTCGTTCGAGAAGGATGTGCGGGCAATACAGATTGTGATAAACGAACTTCAACGCGCGGCTAACGCTAACTCAGAAACGGCTATCAACCTGAATGAGCAGCAGTGAACGGGTTAGGAGCGGCTATCGAGCGGTTATCGAACATCTACGAAGGGTTATCGAACGGCTACGAACAATTATCGAACAGCTACGAAGGATTATCGAACTACTATCTAACTACAATGAGTGGTAGTGAACGGCCTAGCAACAGCTGCGAACGAGGCTATGAACGGCCTAGCAACAGCGAACGAGGCTACCAACAACTCAAGCAGGGCTGCGAACGAGGCTACGAACAAGTCTTTAAAGGCTACATGCAAGGCTACAAACAACTCAAGCAGGGCTGCGAACGGGTCAGTAACGGCTGTGAACGGGTCAGGAAAGGCTACGAACGGGTTAGAAACGACTATGAACAAGGCAGCGAACGAATCAAGAACGATTTTCGAATGGGTCAAGAACGGAAGTAAACAACACAAGAACGGCTCAAGAACGGCTCAAGAACGGGTCAGGAACGGCTCAAGAACGGGTCAGGAACGGCTACGAACGGGTCAAGAACGGCTACGAACGGGTCAGGAACGGCTACGAACGGGTCAAGAACGGCTACGAACGGGTCAGGAACGGCTACGAACGGGTCAGGAACGGCTACGAACGGGTCAGGAACGGCTACGAACGGGTCAGGAACGGCTACGAACGGGTCAGGAACGGCTCAAGAACGGGTTAGGAACGGCTACGAACGGCTCAAGAACGGGTCAGGAACGGCTACGAACGGCTATTGAAGAACGACAAACGAAAATGAATCATAAAACGAGCGACAAACGGCGATCGAGAAAAACCGACGAAGCGATGAAACAACATAGTTTGGAGAAACGGCAGTTGGTGAACGAACTGCACGCGCCGGCAAGGAAAAATTTTCCCCGAAGACACGTCATAGTGCGGGGATACGATGACCTGTGGCAAGCTGACATCGTCGAGATGCGTCCGTTTCAACAGAGGTTACCACTACATACTCACCGTCATCGATGTGTTGAGCAAGTACGCGTGGGCCATACCACTCAAGAGTAAAGGTGGAAGCGAGACGGCTGACGCTATCGCCGAGATAATTCGAGATAGCAAGAGATGCCCGAGAAACATGCAAACCGATATGGGGAAAGAATTTTATAACGCCGACGTGCAACGGCTTATACGGAAACATAACATCAATCACTATTCTACATATTCGGTATTGAAGGCATCGGTTGTGGAGCGATTCAATCGCACGCTGAAGAACGACATGTGGAAGATGTTTACGCTGAACGGAACTTACAAGTGGATCGACGCGTTGGCGGAACTCATATCGGATTACAACGCGTGCAAGCATCGAACGATCGGCATGCGACCCCGCGATCGCTGATAAACTTTTAAAAACGGTATATAGTAACATAAAGATTGCCGCTCCGGCAAAGTTCAAAGTAGGTGACCCGGTACGCGTTAGCAAGTACAAGAAACTTTTTGAGAAGGGTTACACACCAAATTGGACAACCGAAGTGTTTAAAATTGTTAAAGTGCAGCATACTAATCCCGTAACCTATCTACTCGAGGACTATCGCAAAACATCTGTCGCTGGAGCGTTTTACGAGCACGAGTTGCATAGCGCGAATTATCCGGACGTATATCTCGTAGAGAAAGTACTGCGCAGGAGGGGTGACGAGGTTTACGTAAAATGGCTGGGATTTGACAATTCGCACAACTCTTGGATACATAAGGACAATGCAATTTAATTCATACAAATTGTATTTATTAATTACTCAAAAATTAAAAAATATATAATGTGTACAACAAATAAAAGTATTTGAAATATTACAATATACATGAAATATGTGAAATACAAAATCTTTATTAATACATCCTTTCCGTTCCAATATATGAAATACATACACATATGTTACATAACATATCGTACATACATTATATTACATTATATTTTATAAGGGTATCTGATAATGTCCCCATGGTAATGTGTCGGTCGAATCAGGTATGATATACCGCTTATCGTCGTATGGACTTAGAGCAATTTTTGTCTCGCAGATGGTGTATACTTCATGCAATTTCGACCTAATACATGACTGACTACGTGTCATTTCAATCTCGTCGTTCAGGCACCGCGTATAATCGTCGAATGTTATCGTTCTCGCGACAACGTTACTTTTGACACCTTTAACCTTTTTTGTATCTTTCTTACCATCTACTCGCAAAGCGTACATTTTTGCTCTAAGTCCTACAAATTCAGTCATTATCGCGCCATTATTTTCATCCTTCATTAGACCTGGCACCTTTTTATTCACAAGCGGTATACTGTACGCGTTGTCAATTGGATAATCGCTCGTATCGAATCTAGCGATATCGCGTTTCATATTTTCATACACGTCTTCGCATTTAATATGATATATTAAACTATCTGTATCGGTGTACATTACCCGACATCTGTCACGATAGAGCGGTGACATGTACTCGTGATGAAATTCGTACAGACACACTTTCGATATGTCGAGTATACACATACCAACATAGATTGGTTTGTTAAATTTTACTTCTAGTTTACGTAATTCTACGGCAATTAAATTTTCTGAAAAGACGCTACTGCTATGGAAATTTGGTTTCGCTATCATCGCCTCTGCTCCGTATCGTCCGTCCCACTTTGTCAATAATTTTACATCTACATGATTACGCACATTTTCCATCGTTTTGCCAAATACCGCGTTGTTCATCAATTTGTACAAATTTTTCTCAAAATCATTTTTCGCTTGTGTTCTAAATTTTGTATTTAGTTCAATGTAATCGCGGAGCCATGCGGATTGAGTGAATTGTAATACGCGATGTATTTTTGTAACGCGAAGGCCGTGACGCGTGCACTGCTGCAGGTTGCGGTAGTGTATGACGTAACGCTTCTTATCATATAACGTTGCGAGAAGCTTATCTTCCCGCTTGCCGGGCGGTTTGTCACGTGTCGGGCAAAACGGTAGGTCAGTGTGCGTGTCGTGAAGATGTTGTGGATACTCTAAATCTACTTCGAGGATATAGCCTGTAGGTGAATCGAGCGCTATTGACGAGATGTCAAAGTTAGATACATCGTCGACCCATCGAAAATCGGCATAAGGCAGTGGTTGACACATTGCCCATCCATACAAATTATTTACATCTAAATACATTAAATATGATGATGGTTTCGATGGATCATACGACTGCATGTACTTGTTATTAGCATGCGCGTATCTTCCTGAACATTGACTTAGACCGCCGCGTATACCCCGTTCAATAAACATAACCATATCGATATCGGTAAGCAGTTCGAAATTTACGCGTGTATGTTTTAACATGGCGTCCCATGTATACCCAGGAAGAGTATAATAATACGTAGGGTCGAGTCCGTAACTCGCGATGCAAGTGTCGCGAAAGTTTTCAAATATATCTGCCAACAACAAGACATCAGTTTTTAAGTACAAATCGCTGTATTCACCCAAGGTTTGAATGGAGAACTGCTGCCACACGTTGACGGCGTGTGCGTAGTCGCTCTCGGATACAGTGTCACTGGTTAAAGAACTGTAAAACGATTCGCGTGGTGGTAAACGCGTGTCCTGCAGCCTGTCCACGCAGTCAATGTACTCGTACGGAAAGACACCTTTTCGCGTTAATAATTCAAAATTGTTAGCGGATAATGCGGAAAAATTGGAACGCAAAATTTTTAACTTATCTTTATTCAAAAAAGATGCCAATTTGTCAAGACTAGCATTGAGAAATTTGTATGAATCGATGAATCGTAATTTCATGCAAGCTTTCCGATCTTTATCGTCGTCGGTACTATTGACAGTCTTCGTAAATGAAATGTATTTTTCTTTTGTTATTGGAAGCACATCTACGCGTCCTTCATACGCGGTAGCTATTTCTTTTATGATAAAATGTGCGTCATAGCCGGATAGATTATGGAAAACTATAGGAATGACATAAGAGTCTTTGTAGTTTAGATTACAGTTTGAGTGCGCGGGACCCCTGTATCGCCCGGTCAGATGACAATGATCGCGTACGCGTGTATCATCCGGCGCAAACGGTTTTTCGCAAATGTGACATTGCGTGACGCTATGAAATTTTTCCCATTCATCTTGCGTTAATTTTGTCATGTGGACATTATCAGACAAAATACCCTTTACGCGATGCGCTAAATTTTTAAGTTCTTCGGCGAACCATGAAACGCAATCGATACTACGGCGAGAATTATACGCGGATAGTGAGTTGTCGTACGAACATTGCACGTAATACCCAACGCTAAATACCTCGTGATGTTGGGAGTATGACGCATGTTCCGGCGTCTTCTTCAGCACACACTCTAAGTCGGCGTACACCACGAAGGGAAGTCGCTCCTTTCTGTTGTAGTTGTCGAAGTCGAGCCACTTGTCTTTATCGCTTGGTAATCGGATAGCGCAGTCGTTCATTTCTCGACAGTCCGCAATGTGAGCCTCCAATTTTTCGCTCAAATTAAAGAAGTGCAAGCATCTGTAAAAGAAAAAAAAATTACAATTTTATTTACAATTTTATTTACAATTATTATATAATTTGCAATAAATATACATACCGATCGCAGATATATTTCTTGTGGTCATGTTTGCTCAGTTGCGTGCTGACAAGCCGGGATAGATTTTTTATATACGCGAAATGTCCAACGTTGTCGTCCTCCTCCACATACAGCATATTTACATGTTTTTCTCTCTTCCGATCAGTGAGCTGTATCGGAAGAATAGATAATTCCTTCTTCCTCTCGATGCCGTAGACGTTGATTGAGATGTTATTTATATGTTCAAATTTTTTTATTTGGTTTAACGTCATCGGAAACTCAATGTTTTGTAAATTTAGCACTGTCGTATAGTGCGGATATGACGATGTTCTCTCACTATATTTTGCAACTGGATGCAGAGCGGCCACCACTGACCATGCGAAACATGCATTGTCCGTTGATCGCACGTTCACCACCGCTCTCTTTGTCACAATTTCTCGCGACAAGTTTAGATAACACCCCGCGCGCATTGAATTATACTTGTTGACGTTGACCGTAAGATCGAGGATTCGTGACAATGCCCATCCGCTATCACGTTCCTGAAACTCTTCGAGAGACGCCAATGTGGATTCGATGACATGCCGCTCATACCACTCGTGTAAATCAGACGTGCGAAAGAGTTCATAATTTCGCGTGTTAATGCTTTTGTTGGCGCGCTTATCACCTGTCACAAACTCACCGTTGAACACAGTATTTACTTTTGCACAGTTGTGTATTTTTATAACATCTTGCACTTGCTCGAGTACTACACTACTAGCGTCTTCCAAAAATTGTCGCGGTTCGATATAGTCTGCGTTAATCACCGCACCTGTCAGTATCCGATTTTCGAACGCGGTATCGATCTCTCGCCAAACGAGTCTTCCCGTGTTATTATCGCCACTGTAATTACCACCACTGGGTATAAACTGTCTCTGCAATCGAGTCTTTGCACCCTCGAGTCGCGCGATTCTAGCCACCAAAGATTGTCTATTTCCAATCGAGAGTCGCGGACGCTTGTTACGGCTGTTTTCTTCGAGCAAATTGATAAATTCCTCGCAGCGCAGCGCCCATTCAAAATATTCGCCCAAGGTGGTGACTTGGCGGGACCGCTCCAACAAGTCGCGTTCGTTCTGCTCGATGTTTTCCATTATTTCTTTTATTCACTATTATACCACTAACACTTCTAATACAAGAAAGTAACCACTAAACTTTTTTCACCGCTGCATCTATGCGCTTTCAAATCGTACTATGGTTTGATGCGCTCTCATCCTCCTTATATATATTTCACCTAATTCTATCTCCTTTTCTAACATTTGGCGTATCTCAAAAGATAGTTTCCCGAGATATCGGTTTTATGGATAGAGGAGTAAGGACACAAGCTGCCGAACGTTGGCGCCGATACGTTGCATTCTTCCTTAAAAAATATTAAGAAAAATGTTTCGCTATCTGTTTACGACCGATTTTCTGCTAGGGTACAAAGCAGCCGAACGTTGGCGCCGATACGTTGCATTATTCCTTAAAAATATTAAGAAAAAATGTTTCGCTCTCGTTTTTATGGGTGATTTTCCGCGAGGGTACAAGCTGCCGAACGTCAACGCAAATAGGTAGAGGCCTATTAAATCACGTTTAGACATATTCGTCGCAGCGTCGGCCCTAAAATCTTCATTCCTTTCCTAATGATAAAATGTCCATAAAATGAAAAACATAGTTTTAATGAACTCTAGAACGCTCCGTTGACAAGTTCGAGCAGCCGGACATCGGCGCTTCCATAATAAAATTATATTAACGAGGGTATAAAATTGTCAATCATCGGCGCTTGTTCTATACCTTTTTGGGGAAAATGTCTAAGAACCCTCATAAAAAAGTCGTAAAGATACCATCTACAAATATTGCACTCAGAAAACTCCCCCTCCTTTGTCGAAACATCCCCCTCCACCCGCGTGACGTCAGCCCCCGCGCCTACGAGATACCCCCGCCCCGCGTGACGTCATACCCCTCGCCACGGAGAACCCCCGCGCCCCGCACCCCCCTCGGAGCCCCATGGGTTAGAACCGGCATAGTATTACTACTGACGAATAGTATAAAAGCAGCGAATCTTCCAAGAACGCTCTCTATTAATTCCGCCTACGTCGTGGCAGTTACACACTTCTGGATCCTCGCATTAAACATACATTGTGACCATCGGGGCTCAACAACCAGCTACCAGTCAACCTACACCTTCGCCCACACCACTCGAAGGAACCATCGATCCTGAGGATCAACCTATAGCTGCCAACCCGCTCACCAAATAATATACAGCCAACAGTGCGTACTTTCATTCTTCTACGATCACGGAAGTGAATAAATCCCCGGAATCGCGACTAAACTTAATAAGTAGTGGAAATCGCTGCCCGTCGAGCATTGAAACGCGCTCTCCGATTGAAACGGGACGATCAAAAGCCAACGCGAATCCTCAACCGCCTCATAGCACATCAACGTTACACACACACTCATATATAATTGTTTATACATGTCCACAAATTCAAATGTCTAATTCTCCGAATATTATTAAGATTTTATTTTTTTTGAATAATAATTTTTGAATGATAATTATTTACATTACGCGAATTTAAAGTCTTATTTAAACCCCTGCGTTCCTTCATATATCCCCCGAGATCGCACAAGGTCCTATCCCGCGTAAAAGGGATTTAATTCCCTTATCGAAAAGGACCGACGAACGGACCCCTGAAATAAGCCAGGTAAAAGCGACTATCCAGTCGTTGATCTGCAAAAGGGCCAGACAGTCCGTTCGACCCGAAATCACTCCGATTTCGGGAAAACGCTGTTACGACCTTCGAGCGGCCTTTCCTTCGTGCAGGCCAGGACGTAACAGCAGTATATGCAATATGTAAAACTTTTTCGTGCAATTCAACATACATATTAAGACATGCTGACTCTGCGTATCATCAAAATAATATTAAAAAGAATACATTATCATCTGATAATAATAGTAAAGATAATGTTGAGATACCAATAAAAAAATCGCGTAAATCAATATTTAAAAAAGAATGGTTAGATATTGAAGAATTTAAACTTTGGTTGCGTGAAGTGCCACATGACGAAAGTTTATTTTTTTGTTTGATTTGCGATAAATCTATCGCTAGTAGTTTATCGCAAATCCATCGTCATGCAGAATCCAAAACACATATAAATATATATAAAAAATATCTAGAAAAAAAT
Source organism: Prenolepis imparis (assembly GCF_030444845.1). Lineage (NCBI taxonomy): Eukaryota > Metazoa > Arthropoda > Insecta > Hymenoptera > Formicidae > Prenolepis > Prenolepis imparis. The sequence goes on from NW_028141240.1 coordinate 54,343, forward strand.
CAATCAAATTTAGAAGATTTAAATATGCAAAATAAATCTCTTTTGCCATTTAATGAGCGAAAAAATCCGCGGAAATCAGATATGCAGCATTAATTGCTGATAAAAACATTTCTCGTCAAAATGCAACAGAGATTCTTACATTTTTTCAACAAATAGGAGAAGATCCTGACGTATTGAAAAGCATGAGCATGAGTCGAACGAAATGTAAAAGCATTATTACAAACGTTTTGTGTCCGATTGAGACGGATCGTGTCGTCAATAAAATTCAAAATACAAAGTTATCAGTTTTTATTGACGAAACATCAGACATATCTAATAATAAATGGATGACTTTTTTGTCCGATACGTTGATTCGGAGACATTAGATGTTCGCTCGCAATTAGTCAAATTAATCGATATTGATGCCAAAGATTCAAGCGCAGAAAAGTTGTTTCAGGCATTTAAATGTGAAATGTGGAAACTGCAGATACCATTTCCAAATATTGTTGCCTTATCGTGCGATAACGCATCTGTTATGATAGGGAAATACTTATTGTTCAAAAAAAAGTTGGAAGAACTATGTCCACGTTTACTAACTTTAACATGCCCTTGCCACTCCGCTGCATTAGCAGCGCATACTGCATGTAATAAAATACCTGCGTATTGCAATGAATTTATAAAAAAAATTTCTAATTATTTGAACAGCAGCCCAAAACGTACAGCAATTTTCAGAGAATTTTGTGAATGTTTCCAAAAAACAAATCGCAAAATATTAAAATTATGTGATACACGCTGGCTGTCTCATTATTTATGTGTCGAACGACTTTTTGAATCTTGGGATACAATTAAATATTTTCTTACCGAAATGGTTGTAAGGGAAAAAAAAAATTCTGGAGAATATCTACTGTCTATGATGAACAACGTAGAAAAAAAGGTTATTTTCTTTTTTTAAAATATACTTTAAATTTCTTTAATGCATTTAATGCATTTTTTCAAGCATTAGAAACCAGAATTCATTTATTACAACCAAAATCCAAAAAATTTTTTTTCCAAATCTGCAAAAATTTTTTAAAAGAAGAGCATTTACAACCATTTTCTGAAAATATTGCATTCTCTCTAAAGGAGAATCAAAAAGATCTTAATGAAGTTACTTTGGGTTCAGAATGTGAGGAATATCTTAACGAATTACTACTGGAAGGTCACGTAGACATTGTTAAAATTATTCGAGAAAATTGTTTAACATTTTATGTGACTGCTGCAGAAGAAATTCGTAAAAGATTACCAATAAATGACACATTTTTATCACAATTAATAGTTTTTCAACCATTTGTAAGCTTATTTTATAATAGAGAAACATCATTCAATAACGTTTCTTTCGTCATTAAAACTATTAGCGGTTTTGATGAAGATGCTTTAAAAAAAGAATGGATTGCATTAGCATTAGATTTTACAATGGAAGAAAAACAAAGCCTCACTAAATTAAATTTTGATAATGCTTGGAAAGAAATTTTACAACGTCGAGACACCAATAATAATGCTAAATATCCTAATTTAAAAAATGTTATAAATACTATTAGATCGCTTCCAAATTCTAATGCCGATCCGGAGAGAATGTTTTCTCTTTTAAATAATGTAAAAACAAAAAAACGTAATAAATTTTCGTCGGCTTCTGTTAATGCTATTTGTGTATTTAAATCTGCATTAAAGACGAGGGGAGAAACAGCTATAAACATGCAAGTTAATGAAAAACATTTGTTTCTTATGTCGGCGGACAAATTATATGCTACTACTGTAAAAAAAATAAAAAAATATTTTAAAGCTACATGCTGCAGACGCTGATGTTGCCGACATACCTGGTCCCTCGTCTTATTAATAATACATTTTATTTAAAAGACGTCATGCTTATAAGCATGTAAGAAAATTGTGTATATAAATATATAATAAATATATATATATATAAATAAATATATACGTATACAATTATATGCATTGTCTACGCAGGCTAGACCGAACCCTTCGCGTTCTCCATATGACGGTCAGTCCTCTGTATGACGGCCAGGCATGAAAAACGCGGACGTCGTAAATTTCCCTTAGTAGTTGGCGTTCTCTCTTTTCTTTTTTTTTTTTGATACGAGTTCATATGTTAAAAGACAATAGAACAAAATGTAGCTACAACGACAAATCTGGAAATAATAAAAGTCAAAAAAAGGTCTTAAAATATAGATCCTCCGATTCTACATATATTAATTTTATTAATATTATTTTATAATATTAAATATATTTTTTATATTTTATATTTTCCTTTTGCATATTGGGTCGCATCGCCTACTCGCTATCGCCAGTATTCCGAATTCGCTCTATTCTATCAAAAGAAAATAAAGGACAAAAGATATACCTGTCCTCTTCTACATATGTTCGAAGGACAAGGATTCTCATCTTTTCGGTGCGCTCTGCGCTGCCGACCTACCCCCTCCACTGCAAGATGGCTGTCGCGAAGTGGCTGTCGCGCGTGAAATCTTGCATCACTGCGTTAAGGCACTAGGCGGAGTTAGGCACCATGGCCGTCGCTGGCGCGCTTTTCAAACAGCGCTTAAGGGACTTAGAATTATAATATTTGTATGAGAAACATAAGAAAATGAAAAATAGCGGTCGGACGTGACACCCTTTCCGCGAGTGTATGCGCGTTTCGTCTCTTTGTTGATAAATTGAATGATCGTTCTCTATTGTTATTGATGTCCTCAACGTCGATGGTAATGATTCAAAGCTAAAAGTACCATTATCACGAAGAGGTTGCATATGACACAAATGATTATTATCCATTTGAGTGCAGCAAAATTTGCAAAAAGAAACGCCGCATTTGTGTTCATCTGACTTCACGATGAGACCGTAGGTTTCGTAAAATTGTACGACACTACAAATATTAGTGCGTAATTTATCATTGTACGATTTTACCGTCACAATGACGTTCAAAGCACTCCGTGACTCCGTGAAAAATATAATTACACGCAACGCATTTAATTATTTCTGCATCGCGGACTGATTACACGGCACAGCGAAACAACGCGTACACTTACTTGAGCATGGGTGACTATTTTGATAGTCTTTAGAACACGGTTCGCAATAACTACGATATCTCGAGGCAGCTTTTAAATTCAAAATCAGGTTATAATGACGCGAACCCTCATAATACATTATATTTATAAGTTTTGTTTTATTAGTGGTTTGCCGCCGCGAGTGAAAGTATTAAAATCGTAAACGACAATCGCGATATTCTCGTAAGATAAATGACACTGTAAGAGGTCGATTTCACGAATTCCACAACCCTTATCAGGTATCGCGACACCGGCATTTCTTGTTAACTATAACTAAGCTAACTCGCGTTGTAACGCAGAGTGCTGGTAAGTTAACGGAAATCCACTTTTCATGCAACTTCCCCGCAAGTTACCGCGTTCACAATAAATTCTCGCTGTTACGAGAGAGCGTGATAAACATAAATTATCATTATTACGAATTACTAAAATCGAGCGCTTCGCAACGTCTTTGGATGTTAATTCAATACCATCGCTAACTATAGCTACAGCAACGTTAAAAACGCGTATATTAAAATGCTGTGCGATACCAATATTCTTCCGACATTCTGCGCTAGCAAATTCCCCCACGAGATGCCAAATATCGTTAAGTCGCGAACCAGACGAAACGATAAACTAGTCGGCCAATGCGATAAATCCGATGAATGAAAAGCTAATCCAACATAATTTCTCGGTTCGCACAATTGCACAGCATATTCACAAATTTTGCGGAATGCATTTTCTAATGCATGATAAAAATCCGCACTTACAAGTAGGACTATTAATTTTGTTCGAAGTTTGATAACTTCGAAGCTTCGAAGGTTCGAATGATTTCAAAGGAACGAAGGAATCTTCGAAGGTACGAATTTTCGAAGGATCGAAGCTTCGAAACTTCGAAGGAACGAAGGAATCTTCGAAGGTTGGAAGGTTCGAAGTTTCCAAAAATGTGTTAAATTGTAAACTATCACATTTATGCCCTATTTTTTTAGTTATAGCCATGTACACTTTGGTTTTCTCAAATTTTCGTTAAACAATGGCTAAAATAGTTGAAAATTTTTATTTTAAATAATTGGTGTCCCCGTAAATAAAAAGATTTCAAAATTATTTATTTTTATTTACTATGTAGGTTTAGAAAATGATAAAAACTTTCGAACCAAAACAATTATCATTTAATAACAAAATCGAAGACAAAGTTAACGATGTACGAGTATATTACATTTCGTATATACGTATGCAAAACATTAATAATACAAATATTTATTCTGAAAAATGTAAATATATTATTGTAAATATTTTCTATTTTGAAAAACAAATACATACATGCTTAGCAACGTTAGACAATGCTGAAAATCTGGTCGACAGATTATACAATGTCCCTCTCGTTGGTCGCCATCTTGTCGTGGTGAGAGGGCTCACCCAGTACACAGTCGTACTGGGTGCTAAGAGCGACCAGTACCAAGATTTTTCTTGGTACAAGGCCTTTCCTTGTTTGGAAAGGCGGCATGCGTGCGTGTGTGGATGTATGAATGAGGGCAGGACGGGCTCTTTAGGGTTGGTACCCAACCGTCCTATGGGTGGGATCCCCAGAGAAAAAAGCCAATTCTTTCTTTACAAACATAGCGGACACACAGAAAGAGAAGAAGGTTACCGTCACAGCGGGGTCGGATACCGCAGTGGCCGGTGAGAGGAGTTGTATTCCCGGCAACTCCCTCATCGTCATCCAGCGTCGGGCCTCCACGGGAGTTGGGAGCGAGCTCCCGTGGTGAAATGGCGATCTGCTTCACCAAGGATGGGCCTAAAGCCGTTCAGTTGCGGTGTTGTAACCGTAAACACTATGACCCAACCACGACCTAAAAACCCACAAAAAAGAACGCAGAATCAGCATTTGACAAGATATAGCGCGCGCCTCGAAATCAAAAACGCAACCGATTGCATACACGCGTTAAGACATCGCGACACATTCGACATCGTAAAACGCAGACGATGCAAAACCGATTGCATACAGGCGACACATTAACCGAAAAACAAAACCTACTTTCGGATAATATAAGCGCGCCTGATTAACTCCTCGGGGCCGTATTCCGAACCGAGGACGACAAGTAATTACATCTAATCTATTGTGAGGACGCGCTGCGATTCGACATACCAAAGAATTGTACACGTGAGTTGGAATAAACTCTTCTCTTGTGACCAAAGTTCTTTTCACCACCCTCGACACTCGGAGTCCTAACTCCTAAGACGAACGGACCCCTCAAAGTATCCTACAAATCCCGTTGTACCCTGAGAGGCACAACAAAATGGTGGCAGCGGTGGGATGCTGATACTGAGCAATAAAGGATATCTGACAATACAAGATTCCTGACAACAAGAGAGATCTGCCAAGTAAGGATCTGCCAACATCGTCAGTGCTCGAGGACCTCAAAAAAGGAATACCGAGAGAAGCTGCAGCGGACCAGAACAGGACCACCCAACCACGAAACAGCACAAGGAACCAACCAACAGCCGACCGTGCGAAAACGACGAGCGAGCGAAAGAAAATGCGTATCATCGTTATACTGTAAGTCAGCATATTGTATAATAATATTGCCTGAATGTCGGCACCGGCAAAAAAGAAGGTCACGTTTCAACGACCACGTTTTTTAAGCGCACCCGCGAAATTAGCAAATAGATTCGGCTTCGTAACGCCCGTGCAAGTGGTAGAAGAAGCGATATTCGCGATAGCGTCCGAAAGAATCTCGAATCCGAATACCCAGGCGTAAATCCGCGCGAACCGGAAGCTCGCGAACCCGAAACCCAAGGCGGAACGGACAACCAATCCTCGCCGCATAATAATAATAACGCAGGACCGAGCAATATCGATCGAACATGATCGCGTTTCGGTAAGACGAAACTATTCCCCCGTGTCGTACGATAGTAATATTTTTGAGATACCTGACGGAAACACTATGACACACTCCTCGGTCCCGTCCGACGACATAGATAGAGAAATGCGAGCGTATGCGAACGCAGACTAGGCATGGCGCCGCCGCCCATTACGAGGATGCGGGACGTCCTAGCGAAGATCCGAGCAACGCGGTATTAGTCGAGGTTTTGCAGAGCTTCCGGGAAATGCAAGAGGAAATGAGACACCTCCGCGACCAGATGAGGGACCTACGTACAAACCGGGAAGACTTAAATAGAACGCGAATAATACACGAAAACCCCTATGCCGACCTCTCCTATGGACGAATCGTGAGCGATGTGCGCAGGCAAACCGCACATCTGCATGGTTTCTTACGACTGAAAGAAGCGCGAGACATGATACCTGAGTTCGACGGAACCTCCCAAGCCAGACTTAAAGAATTTCTAAGCGCCAGCTCCTACGCTATAAAAAATATTAACCCAGTAGACGAGAAGACGCTACTAGAAGCGCTACTCTGCACCAAGCTAAAGGGGAAGGCTATGCTCGACTTTGAAACACGCGACATAAACAACTTCGCCCAACTTAAACGGGAACTGGAAATCTGCTATCTAAGCAAGAGGAGCACTACCCATCTTCAGGTGGAATTCAATACCCTGAAGCAAAAACCCGGCGAAAGCGCCCGGGAATACGGAACACGCGTCGATAATTTAGCCATGGAACTGTACGAATCCATGATCGAAGGGCAGGCTTTCGGCAGCGAGCGCAAGCGCATTATACTCGATACGCTGCAACAACAAGCCCTGCAGAACTTCCAGATAGGCCTCCAGGAAAACATCCAGCTGATGGTACAAGCACAGCATCACACGACGCTACAAGACGCCATCGCACAAGCCAGCGCGGAAGAGAAAGTGAAGGGCCCGACAGAGCAGACACTGCGACCCCGGACCGACCAGACCGCTTCACACACAGGACACATCAATAAAACTATACAGTGTCACAAATGCGGGAAGACCGGACACCTCGGACGAGACTGCCGCACGAGCAGATACGCCAACAGATTCTCCTTGCCAAAACCACAAGGGAAAATCAACGCTGTTGAGAAACATTGCACCTACTGCAAAAAATCAGGTCACGGTCGTAACGAATGTTGGAGTCTGCACGGACGCCCGGGAAATACGCACACAAGGACAAACGGAAATAAGAGCGCCCAAGGCCATTCTAACACTAGTGGACAGCGAAAGAAACATACAACACCGGAGGATGAAGAAGACGAGGAAAACACGAAACGGCCGAGACCCGCGGCCGAGTATCAAATATCGCAAGTAACCACACAACTACCCACTACGACAGGTCTAGATCTAGTGACTCTGCCCATACAAGAGGCAAAGAAGGGAAGGTTAAATTTACTCTTCGACACCGGCGCAACAGTGACCTTAATTAAATTAAGAAATCTAAAAGGGGAAGCCATGATCTACGAAGAGAAAATGGCATTGACCGGAGTAATGGGACACCAGATCCAGACTATAGGAAAAATCAAGGCCACAATAACCTTGAAGGACCGAAAAATACGGCATCCTATCTACATCGTGAAGGACGATTTCCCCATCGACTACGAAGGAATCTTGGGAGTAGATTTCTTGCAAAAGCACAAGATAACGTGTGATTACGACAAAAAACAGCTACAACTAGCAGAGACAATATTAAAATTACGCTCGTACCGCGCGCTAATGCTGAAGCCGCGAAGCGAAACAATCATCCGAGCCACCACCGACTCGAATAAGGTAGGCGTGGTACGCGCCGAAGAAATGCTGCCCGGAGTATTTATCGGACACTGTCTCGTAGAACCAGAAGAATTTTCATGCCCGGTTAGCGTTATAAATACAACCGAAAAATACATTAAAATGTCAACTCCATGGGTAAACATCGAGGAAATTACGAACACGGTGGCTCGAAGAGAGAATGTCCCGCCTCTCCAGGAAGCGCCTACACTCTCCCGCAGAGAGCAAATAAAAAATTTACTCCGACTACAACATCTCAATCAAGAAGAAGAAAAAACATTGCTTCAAATCTGTGAGGAATTCGGTGACGTGTTTTACCTTAAAGGAGACGCGCTGACTTGCACTCCGACTACGTCACACGAAATCGCGCTCCGAGCTGACAGTGCACCTGTAAATGTATGCCCATACCGATTGCCGGAGAAACACAAAAAAGAAATAAATAAACAAATAGAGGGCATGTTGAAGGACAAGCTAATCCGACCTAGTAACAGCCAATGGAATGCGCCTTTACTTGTGGTCCCCAAAAAAGCGGATGCGGAAGGAAACCGAAAATTACGTATAGTTGTAGATTTCCGGAAACTTAATAATTTAACCATAGGCGATTCTTTTCCAATATCGAACATAACGGATATACTAGACCAACTGGGAAATGTAAAGTACTTCACCACCTTGGATCTAGCGTCGGGCTACCATCAGATACCCATGGCCGAGCCCGATAAATGCAAGACTGCATTTTCCACACCGTATGGACATTACGAGTTCAATCGAATGCCATTCGGGTTAACGAACGCACCAGCTACATTCCAACGGTTAATGAACTCCGTGCTGACGGGACTACAAGGGATCAAATGTCTCGTATACCAAATGATTCTGTAATCAATGTACTATTAAAATGTATAATCGATGAATTTTTGGCTCGTCTTAAAATATTAGAAATCGATACTTTTTTACCGCTGACTCCATTCGACGCAACTTTATTTTATGTATATCAAGTTAAAAAATTTGTACGCTGATGTCTGCATGCTATCAAAAGATTCTGTAATCAATGTACTATTAAAATGTATAATCGATGAATTTTTGGCTCGTCTTTAAATATTTGAAATCGATACTTTTTTACCGCTGACCCCATTCGACGCATCCTTAATTTATGTATAGCAAATGAAAAAGTTTGTACGCTGTTGTCTGCTTGGTACCAAAAGATTCTGTAATCAATGTACTATTAAAATGTATAATGGATGAATTTTTGGCTCGTCTTTAAATATTAGAAATCGATACTTTTTTACCGCTGACCCCATGCGACGCAACCTTATTTTATGTATATCAAGTTAAAAAATTTGTACGCTGGTGTCTGTTTGGTACCAAATGGTTCTGTAATCAATGTACTATTAAAATGTATAATCGATGAATTTTTGGCTCGTCTTAAAATATTAGAAATCCATACTTTTTTACCGCTGACCCTATGCGACGCAACCTTATTTTATGTATATCAAGTTAAAAAATTTGTACGCTGGTGTCTGTTTGGTACCAAATGATTCTGTAACCAATGTACTATTAAAATGTATAATCGATGAATTTTTGGCTCGTCTTTAAATATTTGAAATCGATACTTTTTTTACCGCTGACCCTATGCGACGCATCCTTAATTTATGTATAGCAAATGAAAAAGTTTGTACGCTGTTGTCTGCTTGGTACCAAAAGATTCTGTAATCAATGTACTATTAAAATGTATAATCGATGAATTTTTGGCTCGTCTTAAAATATTAGAAATCGATACTTTTTTACCGCTGACCCTATGCGACGCAACCTTATTTTATGTATATCAAGTTAAAAAATTTGTACGCTGGTGTCTGCATGGTATCAAAAGATTCTGTAATCAATGTACTATTAAAATGTATAATCGATGAATTTTTGGCTCGTCTTAAAATATTAGAAATCGATTACCGCTGACCCCATTCGACGCAACTTTATTTTATGTATATCAAGTTAAATAATTTGTACGCTGGTGTCTGTTTGGTACCAAATGATTGTGTAATCAATGTACTATTAAAATGTATAATCGATGAATTTTTGGCTCGTCTTAAAATATTAGAAATCGATACTTTTTTACCGCTGACCCTATGCGACGCATCCTTAATTTATGTATATCAAGTTAAAAAATTTGTACGCTGGTGTCTGCATGGTACCAAATGGTTCTGTAATCAATGTACTATTAAAATGTATAATCGATGAATTTTTGGCTCGTCTTAAAATATTAGAAATCGATACTTTTTTACCGCTGACCCTACTCGACGCAACTTTATTTTTTGTATATCAAGTTAAAAAATTTGTACGCTGATGTCTGCATGGTATCAAAAGATTCTGTAATCAATGTACTATTAAAATGTATAATCGATGAATTTTTGGCTCGTCTTAAAATATTAGAAATCGATACTTTTTTACCGCTGACCCTATGCGACGCAACCTTATTTTATGTATATCAAGTTAAAAAATTTGTACGCTGGTGTCTGCTTGGTACCAAAAGATTCTGTAATCAATGTACTATTAAAATGTATAATCGATGAATTTTTGGCTCGTCTTAAAATATTAGAAATCGATTACCGCTGACCCCATTCGACGCAACTTTATTTTATGTATATCAAGTTAAATAATTTGTACGCTGGTGTCTGTTTGGTACCAAATGATTGTGTAATCAATGTACTATTAAAATGTATAATCGATGAATTTTTGGCTCGTCTTAAAATATTAGAAATCGATACTTTTTTACCGCTGACCCTATGCGACGCAACCTTATTTTATGTATATTGTTCGATAACAATAAAATGTAATTTTTGTACGTACCGAACGTAACTTCTTAACTCTTATTCCAAGATTAATATTAATTCTTTCTATATTCTTGCTATGTATAATCCTTCCTTGTTTTACGACGTTATTTCATATTATGTACAGGACTGAATGTAGTACAGGTTATATAGGAGTTGTCTTCATCTTAGAAACAGGAACCAGAATATTTATAGGATTCAAAACAGGAACCAGGAAATATATATATATATATATATCTGTAAAGAATTCCTGCGTCTCTAAAGAAATTAGGAAATATAATTAAAATATGAATTAAATGATATCACCGTAAGGCAAGATAAAAATGATTATGGATAATATCACCGTAAGGCAAAATATGAATAAGAGTTTTATAGTTTTCAGTTATCACCTTTTAAGGCAGAGAAAATATTAATCAGCTTTGATAAGATTAGATTGATAAAAATATAAATCACCATAAGGCAAAGATAGAATTAATTTGATAAAGATATAAATCACCATAAGGCAAAGATATATTAATCACCATAAGGCAAAGATAGAATTTGTTTGATAAAGATATAAATCACCATAAGGCAAAGATATATTAATCACCATAAGGCAAAGATAGAATTTGTTTGATAAAGATATAAATCACCATAAGGCAAAGATATATTAATCACCATAAGGCAAAGATAGAATTTGGATGATCACCTTATGGCTAGCCTCAAATAATTGGCTTGATGGAAGGTATCGACTATCATGATATGTACTTACATGATGTCCCCAATTGGACAAAGTCGACCTTCCTAACCAGATATATGTAATTAACCAAATATATTTCGATGTATCTCTGATGATCTTGATATTTCCGTACGATGCGCATCGTGTCGATTCAAACATAAAACGAACCACGATAAACAGCTGCATAGCAACCAGATCTTTTTCTTTTCTCACGGCACTCTATGAAAGAATCGAATAGACTTTCCTATACATTTTCTCCGCCCGCATTCAACAATAGATTTGTTGAATGAATTTCAGGATCAGTTGGGATAATACATAATTTTGTTATAGGTCTCTTGTAAATAGAGTTTGCAGTTTTCACTGTAACAACTCTGGTTAAACCGTCTGGTCCTGGATGTAAATGTATGACTCTTGCGAGGGGCCACTTTCCTGGCGGGTAACGCTCATCCGTAATTAATACTAAGGATCCATCTTTTATTTCATTCGAAGGGTGATACCATTTAGAAATGGCTTGATACCTTTGTAAACACTCTATAGACCATCTTGACCAAAAGTGATCTACTTTCTGTTTAAGTAATTGCCAGCGTGAAAGCAAAGATGTCTTTTCAGTTAATAGACTCGGTTCCGGTAATGTAGTTGGTGCTTCTCCAATAAGAAAATGTCCTGGAGTCAGGGGTGAATAGTCAGATGCATCATCTGATAAAGGACATAATGGCCTTGAATTTAACACTGCTTCTATTTGTACAGTTATCGTTGTCATTTCTTCATACGTTAATATAGTATCCTTTAAAATTCGTTGTAAATGAAATTTAATAGATTTTACAGCTGCTTCCCACTTTCCTCCAAAATGAGGGGTTGATGGAGGATTGAATTTCCATTCAGTGTTATCTTTAGCGAGAAGATAGGCAAGGTCACGTAATTCATTAGAAGATGACTTGAAAAAACGTCTTAAAGTTGCATCAGCTCCAACAAAGTTTGTTCCACAATCACTTTGTAGCGTAGCACATATACCTCTTCTACCAGTAAACCGTTTATAGGCAGCTATAAATGCATCAGTGGTATAATCCGTAACTACTTCTATATGTATTGCTGATGTTGTGAGACAAACAAATATAGCTAAATAGCCTTTATAAGTTTTTGCCGCTCGCCCTCTCCAAGTCTTCATTATCACGGGACCAGCATAATCTAAACCTGTGTTATAAAAAGGTCTTGCTGGAGTCACACGTGATGATGGTAATTGACCCATGAGCTGTTTCGCTCGAATTCCGCGATACCGTGCACACCTTCCACATCTTAGGATGTAAGAACGTACAGGTGCTCTTCCACCGATAATCCAATATGAACTTCGTAAAAAACCGAGAGTAACTTGAGTACCTCCATGTAGCGTCCTTTTGTGAGCATCATCAATAATCAAAGTACTTAACGAAGATCTTCTTGGTATAATAAGTGGATGTTTTGTGTCAGACTCTATCTGTGCATTATGGAGACGACCTCCAACACGAAGTAATCCTTCATGGTCTATAAAAGGTGTAAGGCGAATCAAAGGGTTGGATTTAGGCAAATGTTCTCTATTAGAAATTATACGAATCTCGTTCGAAAACCATGCTTGTTGTACAATTCGTACCCAAAAATTACGACTCTTCTCGATTTCCATGGGTGTTATGGGATGTTTAATCAGTGTTGATTGTGATTCTCTACGGAGACAACGAATAAATCTGCGACAAATAGAAGTAATTCGTAATAATTTCATGAGTGAAGAGTACTTATCCAACAATTCCCAGTATAAAGGTTGATGGGTGACAGCAATCATGACTTGTCTGGATCGTTCTTCCAAACCAGTTTCCGGTAACTCTTTACACTTGAAAGAAGGCCAAGATGATGGAGACTCAGAAAGCCAATTTGGTCCTTTCCACCATAGATCAAATTTAATTAATTGATCTGGCCTTAAACCACGAGATGCACAATCCGCAGGATTTTCTTTCCCAGGAACAAAATGCCAAGATCCATAAGGTAATAATTCTTGTATAGTAGATACACGATTACGAACAAAATCTTTCCATTTGGTTGGATGAGCCGAAATCCAAGAAAGAGTTACAGATGAATCAGACCAACAAAACACCGATACGTCAGAAAGTGCTAGTGCTTTTAAAGTATGTACAGTTAATCGCGCTAATAACAAAGCCGCAACAAGTTCAAGACGTGGAATCGTAAGCCGTTTAATTGGTGCAACCTTTGTCTTGGAACAAATCAGTTGAGTAGATATTTTACCATCGTTACTGGAAATTCTTATATAAATCACAGCTGCAACGGCTAATTCTGATGCATCTGAAAATCCATGAATTTCAACAGAAGTACTGGAATGAACATAACCAAACCATCTAGGAATTGCTAATTGATCTAGATGCTGAAGTTGTTTTCTAAAATTCTCCCAACGATATTGCATGTCTTGAGAAAGAGGTTCATCCCATTCAATCTTTCTTAACCAGAGTTCTTGAAGAAAGATTTTGGCTGTTATGAGAATAGGTGCGATAAGTCCTAATGGATCATATAATTTTGCGATTTCAGAAGAAATTATTCTTTTAGTATATTTTGTAGTAGATGTTGGTAAAGCTGAAAAATGAAACGTGTCCGAGTCGGGTCTCCAAATAAGACCTAATATCTTGCAAAGTGTAGATTCAATTTCCACAGCAGATGACGATTCTTCACATTCTTCACCCGACATCGACATTGGCAGAATCTCTCTACAATTACTACTCCATTTTTGTAAAGGAAAACCACCTGCTGCACATAATTGAATAAGTTGATTGACAATCTCTTTAACTTCCGAAATTGAATCCGCTCCTCCAAAGATATCATCAACATATCTTCCCTTTGTCAAAGGAATAACAGCCTTAGGAAAATGATGACCTTCGTCGGTTACTAATTGTTGTAATGCTCGTAATGCAAGAAACGGAGCACAGACAAGTCCATAAGTTACAGTTGTGAGTCTAAAAGCTACCAGTTGATTTTCAGAACCTCGCCACAATATCCTTTGTAAATCCCAATCGTCAGGATTAAGAGCAATTTGTCGAAACATTTTAACTATATCTGTAGAAAAAAGAAATCGATGTGTACGAATCCATATAAGAATATCTGAAATATCTGTCTGAAGTTTTGCGCCTGCGTGAAGCAGATCATTAAGAGAATAACCACTGTTTGTACGGCTAGACCCATTAAAAACAACTCTTAATTTTGTGGTACGACTGCTTTCTCGAAGAACTCCATGGTGTGGTAAATAGTGCATAGGAGAATTATTATTTCCGGAAATATCAGCTAACATCATATGACCCAATGTTTTGTATTCTTCTATGAAATCAACATAGAGTTCTTGAAACTTGGGATTTAAAGTAAATCGTTGAAATAATCTATTGAGACAACATAGTGCCTTTTGTTTTGAATCACCCAGAAGTGAAGGATTTGATTTTAGAGGAAGACGTACAACATATCTTCCAGTAGCATCTCTTGTATGAGTAGACAAAAAATGTCGTTCACACTCTTCTTCTTCCTCACTTAATTTAGATTCCGTTGTAGTAGGTAGTTCCTCTTGATTCCAAAATCTAGCAATAAGATCTTGTAAATCATGATCCAAAGTACAATGATACGTTCTTGCTGAATTAGATAAATCATTTTCTGATATTGGTCCTGAAAGAACCCATCCGAAAATAGTTTGCTGAGCAATAGGCGTTGACAAATCCCCTCGTATTAATCCTGGCAGAATTACCGAGCCATAATTATCTGAACCTAAAATGATATGAATATGACCAGAACAAAAAAAATCAGGATCTGCAAGTTGAAGTCCAGCAATATGAGACCAAGTATGACAAGACGCGTTAAAAGGCGGTAATTTAGTTGTTAGACGAGGTAACACGTAGGCTTCGATTGTACAATTATAAGTTGGATCATAGATGGACTGTAATTTTATTGTAACACTTCCTTTAGTGTGACCGGAATATGTACCACCGACTCCAAGAAGTGGTATTGAAGCTGAACTGCGTTTTAGTTGTGCATGATTTACTAAATTTTCTGAAATAAAAGATAATTCTGATCCTTGATCTATTAATAAACGTACTGCAAAATTTACATCTTTATTTTTATGTAATATGGCTCTACTCGTAGCTAATAACGTAAATTTTGGTAAAGAATTTGCTTGTCCAGATTGATGAGCACATAATTTGTTTTGTCATTCTATTGAAGGTTGTGACTGAGGATTTTCTTTAGATTGAGTAGATTGAGCATTATCTATCTTAGATGATTTTTCACCAAAATGTTTTGATGAAGACACGTTGATGTCATGAATTGAAGTATGATGCTTCTTTCCACATTTGAGACATCTTTTTAAAGAATTACATTTGCTTGCTACATGTGGGCCAAGACAATTAAAACATCGTCGATGCTTCATAATAATATCCCTTCGTTGTTGCTGAGTTTTCGAATGATATTGATCGCACTTTGCTAAAAAATGTGAAGATCCACATAGCGGGCAAATGAAAGAATTAGTAAAAGAATTTTGATTAGATGATGTAGCTACATGAGCAGCTATTTTTGTACGAGACTTTCCAAAAGAGGAATGATCCTTATCCTTATGTAATCCAGAAGAAAAAGTATTATTATGTAAATTAAGATTCTCTAAAGCTCGTGTCCTCCCAATAAGAAATTCTTCAAATTGTAAGTAAGTCGGATATGAAGAGGTTGAACCAAGTTTAACCTCCCATGCTTCTCGAGTTTCAGGATCAAGTATTCTTACGAGCTGATGTAATAATAATGGATCCCAATGATCTACTTCACAGTTCAAAGCACGTAAAGCACCAATAACTTCTGATATGGTTGTCAAAAGAGTTCTGAGACCTTGAGCGCATTTTGTTTTAAGCGGCTTTAAATTTGTAATTCTATCCAATTGAGTAGTAATCAAAAATCGTTTATTCTCATATCTTGAAACTAATATATCCCATGCAACAGTAAAATTTTCATCAGAAATAGGCAAATTATACATTAACCGAGCCGCTTCACCAGTTACACATGTCTTCAAATAATGCATCTTCTCAACGTTTGATAAATCTTCATTATCGTGAATTAAAGAAACAAATAAATCATGGAATGATCTCCATGATTGATAATCTCCTGAAAAGCTTGGTAATTTAATACGAGGCAATGCACTACGAGGTAATTGTGAGGTAGATGATGCTACATGTTCCGAATGAGTAGGTCGAGATTGCCGATCTACCGTTTCTAAATCATCTCGATATGTAAGTAATTTAGCACGAGAATATACATAAAACGCTTGACAACGTTCATACACGTGTTCTTTAATATATGATTGATCATTATTCTCAGAAAGTATCTCAAGATATAAATTTTCATGTTCTACTTGAAATTTAGACCAATTCTGATCAAGTAAATCCAAACGTGTATTAATTAATTGACGATTTAAACGTGAAATTTCTACGATATCAAAATCCGCTGCATCTTGTATTAGATTAAATCGACTTTTTTGTAAAGCGATCTTTGCTTCTATATTAGACATCTTGAAAAGCTTGGTATCCGGCTCGAAGGACCAAAAAATGTTCGATAACAATAAAATGTAATTTTTGTACGTACCGAACGTAACTTCTTAACTCTTATTCCAAGATTAATATTAATTCTTTCTATATTCTTGCTATGTATAATCCTTCCTTGTTTTACGACGTTATTTCATATTATGTACAGGACTGAATGTAGTACAGGTTATATAGGAGTTGTCTTCATCTTAGAAACAGGAACCAGAATATTTATAGGATTCAAAACAGGAACCAGGAAATATATATATATATATATCTGTAAAGAATTCCTGCGTCTCTAAAGAAATTAGGAAATATAATTAAAATATGAATTAAATGATATCACCGTAAGGCAAGATAAAAATGATTATGGATAATATCACCGTAAGGCAAAATATGAATAAGAGTTTTATAGTTTTCAGTTATCACCTTTTAAGGCAGAGAAAATATTAATCAGCTTTGATAAGATTAGATTGATAAAAATATAAATCACCATAAGGCAAAGATAGAATTAATTTGATAAAGATATAAATCACCATAAGGCAAAGATATATTAATCACCATAAGGCAAAGATAGAATTTGTTTGATAAAGATATAAATCACCATAAGGCAAAGATATATTAATCACCATAAGGCAAAGATAGAATTTGTTTGATAAAGATATAAATCACCATAAGGCAAAGATATATTAATCACCATAAGGCAAAGATAGAATTTGGATGATCACCTTATGGCTAGCCTCAAATAATTGGCTTGATGGAAGGTATCGACTATCATGATATGTACTTACATGATGTCCCCAATTGGACAAAGTCGACCTTCCTAACCAGATATATGTAATTAACCAAATATATTTCGATGTATCTCTGATGATCTTGATATTTCCGTACGATGCGCATCGTGTCGATTCAAACATAAAACGAACCACGATAAACAGCTGCATAGCAACCAGATCTTTTTCTTTTCTCACGGCACTCTATGAAAGAATCGAATAGACTTTCCTATACATATATCAAGTTAAAAAATTTGTACGCTGGTGTCTGCATGGTATCAAAAGATTCTGTAATCAATGTACTATTAAAATGTATAATCGATGAATTTTTGGCTCGTCTTTAAATATTTGAAATCGATACTTTTTTACCGCTGACCCCATTCGACGCATCCTTAATTTATGTATAGCAAATGAAAAAGTTTGTACGCTGTTGTCTGCTTGGTACCAAAAGATTCTGTAATCAATGTACTATTAAAATGTATAATGGATGAATTTTTGGCTCGTCTTTAAATATTAGAAATCGATACTTTTTTACCGCTGACCCCATGCGACGCAACCTTATTTTATGTATATCAAGTTAAAAAATTTGTACGCTGGTGTCTGTTTGGTACCAAATGGTTCTGTAATCAATGTACTATTAAAATGTATAATCGATGAATTTTTGGCTCGTCTTAAAATATTAGAAATCCATACTTTTTTACCGCTGACCCTATGCGACGCAACCTTATTTTATGTATATCAAGTTAAAAAATTTGTACGCTGGTGTCTGTTTGGTACCAAATGATTCTGTAACCAATGTACTATTAAAATGTATAATCGATGAATTTTTGGCTCGTCTTTAAATATTTGAAATCGATACTTTTTTTACCGCTGACCCTATGCGACGCATCCTTAATTTATGTATAGCAAATGAAAAAGTTTGTACGCTGTTGTCTGTTTGGTACCAAAAGATTCTGTAATCAATGTACTATTAAAATGTATAATCGATGAATTTTTGGCTCGTCTTAAAATATTAGAAATCGATACTTTTTTACCGCTGACCCTATGCGACGCAACCTTATTTTATGTATATCAAGTTAAAAAATTTGTACGCTGGTGTCTGCATGGTATCAAAAGATTCTGTAATCAATGTACTATTAAAATGTATAATCGATGAATTTTTGGCTCGTCTTAAAATATTAGAAATCGATTACCGCTGACCCCATTCGACGCAACTTTATTTTATGTATATCAAGTTAAATAATTTGTACGCTGGTGTCTGTTTGGTACCAAATGATTGTGTAATCAATGTACTATTAAAATGTATAATCGATGAATTTTTGGCTCGTCTTAAAATATTAGAAATCGATACTTTTTTACCGCTGACCCTATGCGACGCATCCTTAATTTATGTATATCAAGTTAAAAAATTTGTACGCTGGTGTCTGCATAGTACCAAATGGTTCTGTAATCAATGTACTATTAAAATGTATAATCGATGAATTTTTGGCTCGTCTTAAAATATTAGAAATCGATACTTTTTTACCGCTGACCCTACTCGACGCAACTTTATTTTTTGTATATCAAGTTAAAAAATTTGTACGCTGATGTCTGCATGGTATCAAAAGATTCTGTAATCAATGTACTATTAAAATGTATAATCGATGAATTTTTGGCTCGTCTTAAAATATTAGAAATCGATACTTTTTTACCGCTGACCCTATGCGACGCAACCTTATTTTATGTATATCAAGTTAAAAAATTTGTACGCTGGTGTCTGCTTGGTACCAAAAGATTCTGTAATCAATGTACTATTAAAATGTATAATCGATGAATTTTTGGCTCGTCTTAAAATATTAGAAATCGATTACCGCTGACCCCATTCGACGCAACTTTATTTTATGTATATCAAGTTAAATAATTTGTACGCTGGTGTCTGTTTGGTACCAAATGATTGTGTAATCAATGTACTATTAAAATGTATAATCGATGAATTTTTGGCTCGTCTTAAAATATTAGAAATCGATACTTTTTTACCGCTGACCCTATGCGACGCATCCTTAATTTATGTATATCAAGTTAAAAAATTTGTACGCTGGTGTCTGCATGGTACCAAATGGTTCTGTAATCAATGTACTATTAAAATGTATAATCGATGAATTTTTGGCTCGTCTTAAAATATTAGAAATCGATACTTTTTTACCGCTGACCCTACTCGACGCAACTTTATTTTTTGTATATCAAGTTAAAAAATTTGTACGCTGATGTCTGCATGGTATCAAAAGATTCTGTAATCAATGTACTATTAAAATGTATAATCGATGAATTTTTGGCTCGTCTTAAAATATTAGAAATCGATACTTTTTTACCGCTGACCCTATGCGACGCAACCTTATTTTATGTATATCAAGTTAAAAAATTTGTACGCTGGTGTCTGCTTGGTACCAAAAGATTCTGTAATCAATGTACTATTAAAATGTATAATGGATGAATTTTTGGCTCGTCTTTAAATATTAGAAATCGATACTTTTTTACCGCTGACCCCATGCGACGCAACCCCATATTATATATATCAAGTTAAAAAATTTGTACGCTGGTATCTGTTTGGTACCAAATGGTTCTGTAATCAATGTACTATTAAAATGTATAATCGATGAATTTTTGGCCCGTCTTAAAATATTAGAAATCGATACTTTTTTACCGCTGACCCTATGCGACGCAACCTTAATTTATGTATAGCAAATGAAAAAGTTTTTACGCTGTTGTCTGCTTGGTACCAAAAGATTCTGTAATCAATGTACTATTAAAATGTATAATGGATGAATTTTTGGCTCGTCTTTAAATATTAGAAATCGATACTTTTTTACCGCTGACCCCATGCGACGCAACCTTATTTTATGTATATCAAGTTAAAAAATTTGTACGCTGGTGTCTGTTTGGTACCAAATGGTTCTGTAATCAATGTACTATTAAAATATATAATCGATGAATTTTTGGCTCGTCTTAAAATATTAGAATTCCATACTTTTTTACCGCTGACCCCATTCGACGCAACTTTATTTTATGTATATCAAATGAAAAAGTTTGTACGCTGTTGTCTGCTTGGTACCAAAAGATTCTGTAATCAATGTACTATTAAAATGTATAATGGATGAATTTTTGGCTCGTCTTTAAATATTAGAAATCGATACTTTTTTACCGCTGACCTCATGCGACGCAACCTTATTTTATGTATATCAAGTTAAAAAATTTGTACGCTGGTGTCTGTTTGGTACCAAATGGTTCTGTAATCAATGTACTATTAAAATGTATAATCGATGAATTTTTGGCTCGTCTTAAAATATTAGAATTCCATACTTTTTTACCGCTGACCCTATGCGACGCAACCTTATTTTATGTATATCAAGTTAAAAAATTTGTACGCTGGTGTCTATTTGGTACCAAATGATTCTGTAATCAATGTACTATTAAAATGTATAATCGATGAATTTTTGGCTCGTCTTAAAATATTAGAAATCGATACTTTTTTACCGCTGACCCTATGCGACGCAATCTTATTTTATGTATATCAAGTTAAATAATTTGTACGCTGGTGTCTGTTTGGTACCAAATGATTGTGTAAACAATGTACTATTAAAATGTATAATCGATGAATTTTTGGCTCGTCTTAAAATATTAGAAATCGATACTTTTTTACCGCTGACTCCATTCGACGCAACTTTATTTTATGTATATCAAGTTAAAAAATTTGTACGCTGGTGTCTGCATGCTATCAAAAGATTCTGTAATCAATGTACTATTAAAATGTATAATCGATGAATTTTTGGCTCGTCTTAAAATATTGGAAATCGATACTTTTTACCGCTGATCCTTTGCGACGCAACCTTATTTTATGTATATCAAGTTAAAAAATTTGTACGCTGGTGTCTGTTTGGTACCAAATGATTCTGTAATCAATGTACTATTAAAATGTATAATCGATGAATTTTTGGCTCGTCTTTAAATATTTGAAATCGATACTTTTTTACCGCTGACCCCATTCGACGCAACTTTATTTTATGTATATCAAGTTAAAAAATTTGTACGCTGGGGTCTGCATGGTATCAAAAGATTCTGTAATCAATGTACTATTAAAATGTATAATCGATGAATTTTTGGCTCGTCTTAAAATATTAGAAATCGATACTTTTTTACCGCTGACCCTATGCGACGCAACCTTATTTTATGTATATCAAGTTAAAAAATTTGTACGCTGGTGTCTGCATGGTATCAAAAGATTCTGTAATCAATGTACTATTAAAATGTATAATCGATGAATTTTTGGCTCGTCTTAAAATATTAGAAATCGATACTTTTTTTACCGCTGACCCTATGCGACGCATCCTTAATTTATGTATAGCAAATGAAAAAGTTTGTACGCTGTTGTCTGCTTGGTACCAAAAGATTCTGTAATCAATGTACTATTAAAATGTATAATCGATGAATTTTTGGCTCGTCTTAAAATATTAGAAATCCATACTTTTTTACCGCTGACCCTATGCGACGCAACTTTATTTTATGTATATCAAGTTAAAAAATTTGTACGCTGGTGTCTGTTTGGTACCAAATGATTCTGTAACCAATGTACTATTAAAATGTATAATCGATGAATTTTTGGCTCGTCTTTAAATATTTGTAATCGATACTTTTTTACCGCTGACCCCATTCGACGCAACTTTATTTTATGTATATCAAGTTAAAAAATTTGTACGCTGGTGTCTGCATGGTATCAAAAGATTCTGTAATCAATGTACTATTAAAATGTATAATCGATGAATTTTTGGCTCGTCTTAAAATATTAGAAATCGATACTTTTTTACCGCTGACCCTATGCGACGCAACCTTATTTTATGTATAGCAAGTTAAAAAATTTGTACGCTGGTGTCTGTTTGGTACCAAATGATTCTGTAATCAATGTACTATTAAAATGTATAATCGATGAATTTTTGGCTCGTCTTAAAATATTAGAAATCGATACTTTTTTACCGCTGACTCCATTCGACGCAACTTTATTTTATGTATATCAAGTTAAAAAATTTGTACGCTGATGTCTGCATGCTATCAAAAGATTCTGTAATCAATGTACTATTAAAATGTATAATCGATGAATTTTTGGCTCGTCTTTAAATATTTGAAATCGATACTTTTTTACCGCTGACCCCATTCGACGCATCCTTAATTTATGTATAGCAAATGAAAAAGTTTGTACGCTGTTGTCTGCTTGGTACCAAAAGATTCTGTAATCAATGTACTATTAAAATGTATAATGGATGAATTTTTGGCTCGTCTTTAAATATTAGAAATCGATACTTTTTTACCGCTGACCCCATGCGACGCAACCTTATTTTATGTATATCAAGTTAAAAAATTTGTACGCTGGTGTCTGTTTGGTACCAAATGGTTCTGTAATCAATGTACTATTAAAATGTATAATCGATGAATTTTTGGCTCGTCTTAAAATATTAGAAATCCATACTTTTTTACCGTATGCGACGCAACCTTATTTTATGTATATCAAGTTAAAAAATTTGTACGCTGGTGTCTGTTTGCTACCAAATGATTCTGTAACCAATGTACTATTAAAATGTATAATCGATGAATTTTTGGCTCGTCTTTAAATATTTGAAATCGATACTTTTTTACCGCTGACCCCATTCGACGCAACCTTATTTTATGTATATCAAGTTAAAAAATTTGTACGCAGGTGTCTGTTTGGTACCAAATGGTTCTGTAATCAATGTACTATTAAAATGTATAATCGATGAATTTTTGGCTCGTCTTAAAATATTAGAAATCGATACTTTTTTACCGCTGACCCCATTCGACGCAACTTTATTTTATGTATATCAAGTTAAAAAATTTGTACGCTGGTGTCTGCATGGTATCAAAAGATTCTGTAATCAATGTACTATTAAAATGTATAATCGATGAATTTTTGGCTCGTCTTAAAATATTAGAAATCCATACTTTTTTACCGCTGACCCTATGCGACGCAACCTTATTTTATGTATATCAAGTTAAAAAATTTGTACGCTGGTGTCTGCATGGTATCAAAAGATTCTGTAATCAATGTACTATTAAAATGTATAATCGATGAATTTTTGGCTCGTCTTTAAATATTTGAAATCGATACTTTTTTACCGCTGACCCCATTCGACGCAACCTTATTTTATGTATATCAAGTTAAAAAATTTGTACGCTGGTGTCTGTTTGGTACCAAATGATTCTGTAACCAATGTACTATTAAAATGTATAATCGATGAATTTTTGGCTCGTCTTTAAATATTTGAAATCGATACTTTTTTACCGCTGACCCCATTCGACGCAACCTTATTTTATGTATATCAAGTTAAAAAATTTGTACGCAGGTGTCTGTTTGGTACCAAATGGTTCTGTAATCAATGTACTATTAAAATGTATAATCGATGAATTTTTGGCTCGTCTTAAAATATTAGAAATCGATACTTTTTTACCGCTGACCCCATTCGACGCAACTTTATTTTATGTATATCAAGTTAAAAAATTTGTACGCTGGTGTCTGCATGGTATCAAAAGATTCTGTAATCAATGTACTATTAAAATGTATAATCGATGAATTTTTGGCTCGTCTTAAAATATTAGAAATCGATACTTTTTTACCGCTGACCCTATGCGACGCAACCTTATTTTATGTATATCAAGTTAAAAAATTTGTACGCTGGAGTCTGCATGGTATCAAAAGATTCTGTAATCAATGTACTATTAAAATGTATAATCGATGAATTTTTGGCTCGTCTTTAAATATTAGAAATCGATACTTTTTTACCGCTGACCCCATGCGACGCAACCTTATTTTATGTATATCAAGTTAAAAAATTTGTACGCTGGTGTCTGTTTGGTACCAAATGGTTCTGTAATCAATGTACTATTAAAATGTATAATCGATGAATTTTTGGCTCGTCTTAAAATATTAGAAATCCATACTTTTTTACCGCTGACCCTATGCGACGCAACCTTATTTTATGTATATCAAGTTAAAAAATTTGTACGCTGGTGTCTGCATGGTATCAAAAGATTCTGTAATCAATGTACTATTAAAATGTATAATCGATGAATTTTTGGCTCGTCTTAAAATATTAGAAATCGATTACCGCTGACCCCATTCGACGCAACTTTATTTTATGTATATCAAGTTAAATAATTTGTACGCTGGTGTCTGTTTGGTACCAAATGATTGTGTAATCAATGTACTATTAAAATGTATAATCGATGAATTTTTGGCTCGTCTTAAAATATTAGAAATCGATACTTTTTTACCGCTGACCCTATGCGACGCATCCTTAATTTATGTATATCAAGTTAAAAAATTTGTACGCTGGTGTCTGCATGGTACCAAATGGTTCTGTAATCAATGTACTATTAAAATGTATAATCGATGAATTTTTGGCTCGTCTTAAAATATTAGAAATCGATACTTTTTTACCGCTGACCCTACTCGACGCAACTTTATTTTTTGTATATCAAGTTAAAAAATTTGTACGCTGATGTCTGCATGGTATCAAAAGATTCTGTAATCAATGTACTATTAAAATGTATAATCGATGAATTTTTGGCTCGTCTTAAAATATTAGAAATCGATACTTTTTTACCGCTGACCCTATGCGACACAACCTTATTTTATGTATATCAAGATAAAAAATTTGTACGCTGGTGTCTGCTTGGTACCAAAAGATTCTGTAATCAATGTACTATTAAAATGTATAATGGATGAATTTTTGGCTCGTCTTTAAATATTAGAAATCGATACTTTTTTACCGCTGACCCCATGCGACGCAACCTTATTTTATGTATATCAAGTTAAAAAATTTGTACGCTGGTGTCTGTTTGGTACCAAATGATTCTGTAACCAATGTACTATTAAAATGTATAATCGATGAATTTTTGGCTCGTCTTTAAATATTTGAAATCGATACTTTTTTACCGCTGACCCCATTCGACGCAACTTTATTTTATGTATATCAAGTTAAAAAATTTGTACGCTGGTGTCTGCATGGTACCAAAAGATTCTGTAATCAATGTACTATTAAAATGTATAATCGATGAATTTTTGGCTCGTCTTTAAATATTAGAAATCGATACTTTTTTACCGCTGACCCCATGCGACGCAACCTTATTTTATGTATATCAAGTTAAAAAATTTGTACGCTGGTGTCTGTTTGGTACCAAATGGTTCTGTAATCAATGTACTATTAAAATGTATAATCGATGAATTTTTGGCTCGTCTTAAAATATTAGAAATCCATACTTTTTTACCGCTGACCCTATGCGATGCAACCTTATTTTATGTATATCAAGTTAAAAAATTTGTACGCTGGTGTCTGCATGGTATCAAAAGATTCTGTAATCAATGTACTATTAAAATGTATAATCGATGAATTTTTGGCTCGTCTTTAAATATTAGAAATCGATACTTTTTTACCGCTGACCCCATGCGACGCAACCTTATTTTATGTATATCAAGTTAAAAAATTTGTACGCTGGTGTCTGTTTGGTACCAAATGATTCTGTAATCAATGTACTATTAAAATGTATAATCGATGAATTTTTGGCTCGTCTTAAAATATTAGAAATCGATACTTTTTTACCGCTGACCCCATTCGACGCAACTTTATTTTATGTATATCAAGTTAAAAAATTTGTACGCTGGTGTCTGCATGGTATCAAACGATTCTGTAATCAATGTACTATTAAAATGTATAATCGATGAATTTTTGGCTCGTCTTAAAATATTAGAAATCGATACTTTTTTACCGCTGACCCTATGCGACGCAACCTTATTTTATGTATATCAAGTTAAAAAATTTGTACGCTGGAGTCTGCATGGTATCAAAAGATTCTGTAATCAATGTACTATTAAAATGTATAATCGATGAATTTTTGGCTCGTCTTAAAATATTAGAAATCGATACTTTTTTACCGCTGACCCTATGCGACGCAACCTTATTTTATGTATATCAAGTTAAAAAATTTGTACGCTGGAGTCTGCATGGTATCAAAAGATTCTGTAATCAATGTACTATTAAAATGTATAATCGATGAATTTTTGGCTCGTCTTTAAATATTAGAAATCGATACTTTTTTACCGCTGACCCCATGCGACGCAACCTTATTTTATGTATATCAAGTTAAAAAATTTGTACGCTGGTGTCTGTTTGGTACCAAATGGTTCTGTAATCAATGTACTATTAAAATGTATAATCGATGAATTTTTGGCTCGTCTTAAAATATTAGAAATCGATACTTTTTTACCGCTGACCCTATGCGACGCAACCTTATTTTATGTATATCAAGTTAAAAAATTTGTACGCTGGTGTCTGCATGGTATCAAAAGATTCTGTAATCAATGTACTATTAAAATGTATAATCGATGAATTTTTGGCTCGTCTTAAAATATTAGAAATCGATTACCGCTGACCCCATTCGACGCAACTTTATTTTATGTATATCAAGTTAAATAATTTGTACGCTGGTGTCTGTTTGGTACCAAATGATTGTGTAATCAATGTACTATTAAAATGTATAATCGATGAATTTTTGGCTCGTCTTAAAATATTAGAAATCGATACTTTTTTACCGCTGACCCTACTCGACGCAACTTTATTTTTTGTATATCAAGTTAAAGAATTTGTACGCTGATGTCTGCATGGTATCAAAAGATTCTGTAATCAATGTACTATTAAAATGTATAATCGATGAATTTTTGGCTCGTTTTAAAATATTAGAAATCGATACTTTTTTACCGCTGACCCTATGCGACGCAACCTTATTTTATGTATATCAAGTTAAAAAATTTGTACGCTGGTGTCTGCTTGGTACCAAAAGATTCTGTAATCAATGTACTATTAAAATGTATAATCGATGAATTTTTGGCTCGTCTTAAAATATTAGAAATCGATTACCGCTGACCCCATTCGACGCAACTTTATTTTATGTATATCAAGTTAAATAATTTGTACGCTGGTGTCTGTTTGGTACCAAATGATTGTGTAATCAATATACTATTAAAATGTATAATCGATGAATTTTTGGCTCGTCTTAAAATATTAGAAATCGATACTTTTTTACCGCTGACCCTATGCGACGCATCCTTAATTTATGTATATCAAGTTAAAAAATTTGTACGCTGGTGTCTGCATGGTACCAAATGGTTCTGTAATCAATGTACTATTAAAATGTATAATCGATGAATTTTTGGTTCGTCTTAAAATATTAGAAATCGATACTTTTTTACCGCTGACCCTACTCGACGCAACTTTATTTTTTGTATATCAAGTTAAAAAATTTGTACGCTGATGTCTGCATGGTATCAAAAGATTCTGTAATCAATGTACTATTAAAATGTATAATCGATGAATTTTTGGCTCGTCTTAAAATATTAGAAATCGATACTTTTTTACCGCTGACCCTATGCGACGCAACCTTATTTTATGTATATCAAGTTAAAAAATTTGTACGCTGGTGTCTGCTTGGTACCAAAAGATTCTGTAATCAATGTACTATTAAAATGTATAATGGATGAATTTTTGGCTCGTCTTTAAATATTAGAAATCGATACTTTTTTACCGCTGACCCCATGCGACGCAACCTTATTTTATGTATATCAAGTTAAAAAATTTGTACGCTGGTGTCTGTTTGGTACCAAATGATTCTGTAACCAATGTACTATTAAAATGTATAATCGATGAATTTTTGGCTCGTCTTTAAATATTTGAAATCGATACTTTTTTACCGCTGACCCCATTCGACGCAACTTTATTTTATGTATATCAAGTTAAAAAATTTGTACGCTGGTGTCTGCATGGTACCAAAAGATTCTGTAATCAATGTACTATTAAAATGTATAATCGATGAATTTTTGGCTCGTCTTTAAATATTAGAAATCGATACTTTTTTACCGCTGACCCCATGCGACGCAACCTTATTTTATGTATATCAAGTTAAAAAATTTGTACGCTGGTGTCTGTTTGGTACCAAATGGTTCTGTCATCAATGTACTATTAAAATGTATAATCGATGAATTTTTGGCTCGTCTTAAAATATTAGAAATCCATACTTTTTTACCGCTGACCCTATGCGACGCAACCTTATTTTATGTATATCAAGTTAAAAAATTTGTACGCTGGTGTCTGCATGGTATCAAAAGATTCTGTAATCAATGTACTATTAAAATGTATAATCGATGAATTTTTGGCTCGTCTTTAAATATTAGAAATCGATACTTTTTTACCGCTGACCCCATGCGACGCAACCTTATTTTATGTATATCAAGTTAAAAAATTTGTACGCTGGTGTCTGTTTGGTACCAAATGATTCTGTAACCAATGTACTATTAAAATGTATAATCGATGAATTTTTGGCTCGTCTTTAAATATTTGAAATCGATACTTTTTTACCGCTGACCCCATTCGACGCAACCTTATTTTATGTATATCAAGTTAAAAAATTTGTACGCAGGTGTCTGTTTGGTACCAAATGGTTCTGTAATCAATGTACTATTAAAATGTATAATCGATGAATTTTTGGCTCGTCTTAAAATATTAGAAATCGATACTTTTTTACCGCTGACCCCATTCGACGCAACTTTATTTTATGTATATCAAGTTAATAAATTTGTACGCTGGTGTCTGCATGGTATCAAAAGATTCTGTAATCAATGTACTATTAAAATGTATAATCGATGAATTTTTGGCTCGTCTTAAAATATTAGAAATCGATACTTTTTTACCGCTGACCCTATGCGACGCAACCTTATTTTATGTATATCAAGTTAAAAAATTTGTACGCTGGTGTCTGCTTGGTACCAAAAGATTCTGTAATCAATGTACTATTAAAATGTATAATCGATGAATTTTTGGCTCGTCTTAAAATATTAGAAATCGATTACCGCTGACCCCATTCGACGCAACTTTATTTTATGTATATCAAGTTAAATAATTTGTACGCTGGTGTCTGTTTGGTACCAAATGATTGTGTAATCAATGTACTATTAAAATGTATAATCGATGAATTTTTGGCTCGTCTTAAAATATTAGAAATCGATACTTTTTTACCGCTGACCCTATGCGACGCATCCTTAATTTATGTATATCAAGTTAAAAAATTTGTACGCTGGTGTCTGCATGGTACCAAATGGTTCTGTAATCAATGTACTATTAAAATGTATAATCGATGAATTTTTGGCTCGTCTTAAAATATTAGAAATCGATACTTTTTTACCGCTGACCCTACTCGACGCAACTTTATTTTTTGTATATCAAGTTAAAAAATTTGTACGCTGATGTCTGCATGGTATCAAAAGATTCTGTAATCAATGTACTATTAAAATGTATAATCGATGAATTTTTGGCTCGTCTTAAAATATTAGAAATCGATACTTTTTTACCGCTGACCCTACTCGACGCAACCTTATTTTATGTATATCAAGTTAAAAAATTTGTACGCTGGTGTCTGCTTGGTACCAAAAGATTCTGTAATCAATGTACTATTAAAATGTATAATGGATGAATTTTTGGCTCGTCTTTAAATATTAGAAATCGATACTTTTTTACCGCTGACCCCATGCGACGCAACCTTATTTTATGTATATCAAGTTAAAAAATTTGTACGCTGGTGTCTGTTTGGTACCAAATGATTCTGTAACCAATGTACTATTAAAATGTATAATCGATGAATTTTTGGCTCGTCTTTAAATATTTGAAATCGATACTTTTTTACCGCTGACCCCATTCGACGCAACTTTATTTTATGTATATCAAGTTAAAAAATTTGTACGCTGGTGTCTGCATGGTACCAAAAGATTCTGTAATCAATGTACTATTAAAATGTATAATCGATGAATTTTTGGCTCGTCTTTAAATATTAGAAATCGATACTTTTTTACCGCTGACCCCATGCGACGCAACCTTATTTTATGTATATCAAGTTAAAAAATTTGTACGCTGGTGTCTGTTTGGTACCAAATGGTTCTGTCATCAATGTACTATTAAAATGTATAATCGATGAATTTTTGGCTCGTCTTAAAATATTAGAAATCCATACTTTTTTACCGCTGACCCTATGCGACGCAACCTTATTTTATGTATATCAAGTTAAAAAATTTGTACGCTGGTGTCTGCATGGTATCAAAAGATTCTGTAATCAATGTACTATTAAAATGTATAATCGATGAATTTTTGGCTCGTCTTTAAATATTAGAAATCGATACTTTTTTACCGCTGACCCCATGCGACGCAACCTTATTTTATGTATATCAAGTTAAAAAATTTGTACGCTGGTGTCTGTTTGGTACCAAATGATTCTGTAACCAATGTACTATTAAAATGTATAATCGATGAATTTTTGGCTCGTCTTTAAATATTTGAAATCGATACTTTTTTACCGCTGACCCCATTCGACGCAACCTTATTTTATGTATATCAAGTTAAAAAATTTGTACGCAGGTGTCTGTTTGGTACCAAATGGTTCTGTAATCAATGTACTATTAAAATGTATAATCGATGAATTTTTGGCTCGTCTTAAAATATTAGAAATCGATACTTTTTTACCGCTGACCCCATTCGACGCAACTTTATTTTATGTATATCAAGTTAATAAATTTGTACGCTGGTGTCTGCATGGTATCAAAAGATTCTGTAATCAATGTACTATTAAAATGTATAATCGATGAATTTTTGGCTCGTCTTAAAATATTAGAAATCGATACTTTTTTACCGCTGACCCTATGCGACGCAACCTTATTTTATGTATATCAAGTTAAAAAATTTGTACGCTGGAGTCTGCATGGTATCAAAAGATTCTGTAATCAATGTACTATTAAAATGTATAATCGATGAATTTTTGGCTCGTCTTTAAATATTAGAAATCGATACTTTTTTACCGCTGACCCCATGCGACGCAACCTTATTTTATGTATATCAAGTTAAAAAATTTGTACGCTGGTGTCTGTTTGGTACCAAATGGTTCTGTAATCAATCTATTAAAATGTATAATCGATGAATTTTTGGCTCGTCTTAAAATATTAGAAATCCATACTTTTTTACCGCTGACCCTATGCGACGCAACCTTATTTTATGTATATCAAGTTAAAAAATTTGTACGCTGGTGTCTGCATGGTATCAAAAGATTCTGTAATCAATGTACTATTAAAATGTATAATCGATGAATTTTTGGCTCGTCTTAAAATGTTAGAAATCGATTACCGCTGACCCCATTCGACGCAACCTTATTTTATGTATATCAAGTTAAAAAATTTGTACGCTGGTGTCTGCATGGTACCAAATGATTGTGTAATCAATGTACTATTAAAATGTATAATCGATGAATTTTTGGCTCGTCTTTAAATATTTGAAATCGATACTTTTTTACCGCTGACCCCATTCGACGCAACTTTATTTTATGTATATCAAGTTAAAAAATTTGTACGCTGGTGTCTGCATGGTATCAAAAGATTCTGTAATCAATGTACTATTAAAATGTATAATCGATGAATTTTTGGCTCGTCTTAAAATATTAGAAATCGATTACCGCTGACCCCATTCGACGCAACTTTATTTTATGTATATCAAGTTAAATAATTTGTACGCTGGTGTCTGTTTGGTACCAAATGATTGTGTAATCAATGTACTATTAAAATGTATAATCGATGAATTTTTGGCTCGTCTTAAAATATTAGAAATCGATACTTTTTTACCGCTGACCCTATGCGATGCATCCTTAATTTATGTATATCAAGTTAAAAAATTTGTACGCTGGTGTCTGCATGGTACCAAATGGTTCTGTAATCAATGTACTATTAAAATGTATAATCGATGAATTTTTGGCTCGTCTTAAAATATTAGAAATCGATACTTTTTTACCGCTGACCCTACTCGACGCAACTTTATTTTTTGTATATCAA
Source organism: Prenolepis imparis (assembly GCF_030444845.1). Taxonomy (NCBI): domain Eukaryota; kingdom Metazoa; phylum Arthropoda; class Insecta; order Hymenoptera; family Formicidae; genus Prenolepis; species Prenolepis imparis. The sequence continues at coordinate 86,906 of NW_028141240.1, forward strand.
GTTAAAAAATTTGTACGCTGATGTCTGCATGGTATCAAAAGATTCTGTAATCAATGTACTATTAAAATGTATAATCGATGAATTTTTGGCTCGTCTTAAAATATTAGAAATCGATACTTTTTTACCGCTGACCCTATGCGACGCAACCTTATTTTATGTATATCAAGTTAAAAAATTTGTACGCTGGTGTCTGCTTGGTACCAAAAGATTCTGTAATCAATGTACTATTAAAATGTATAATGGATGAATTTTTGGCTCGTCTTTAAATATTAGAAATCGATACTTTTTTACCGCTGACCCCATGCGACGCAACCTTATTTTATGTATATCAAGTTAAAAAATTTGTACGCTGGTGTCTGTTTGGTACCAAATGATTCTGTAACCAATGTACTATTAAAATGTATAATCGATGAATTTTTGGCTCGTCTTTAAATATTTGAAATCGATACTTTTTTACCGCTGACCCCATTCGACGCAACTTTATTTTATGTATATCAAGTTAAAAAATTTGTACGCTGGTGTCTGCATGGTACCAAATGATTGTGTAATCAATGTACTATTAAAATGTATAATCGATGAATTTTTGGCTCGTCTTTAAATATTTGAAATCGATACTTTTTTACCGCTGACCCCATTCGACGCAACTTTATTTTATGTATATCAAGTTAAAAAATTTGTACGCTGGTGTCTGCATGGTATCAAAAGATTCTGTAATCAATGTACTATTAAAATGTATAATCGATGAATTTTTGGCTTGTCTTAAAATATTAGAAATCGATACTTTTTTACCGCTGACCCTATGCGACGCATCCTTAATTTATGTATAGCAAATGAAAAAGTTTGTATGCTGTTGTCTGCTTGGTACCAAAAGATTCTGTAATCAATGTACTATTAAAATGTATAATGGATGAATTTTTGGCTCGTCTTTAAATATTAGAAATCAATACTTTTTTACCGCTGACCTCATGCGACGCAACCTTATTTTATGTATATCAAGTTAAAAAATTTGTACGCAGGTGTCTGTTTGGTACCAAATGGTTCTGTAATCAATGTACTATTAAAATGTATAATCGATGAATTTTTGGCTCGTCTTAAAATATTAGAAATCGATATTTTTTTACCGCTGACCCTATGCGACGCAACCTTATTTTATGTATATCAAGTTAAAAAATTTGTACGCTGGTGTCTGCATGGTATCAAAAGATTCTGTAATCAATGTACTATTAAAATGTATAATGGATGAATTTTTGGCTCGTCTTTAAATATTAGAAATCGATACTTTTTTACCGCTGACCCCATGCGACGCAACCTTATTTTATGTATATCAAGTTAAAAAATTTGTACGCTGGTGTCTGTTTGGTACCAAATGGTTCTGTAATCAATGTACTATTAAAATGTATAATGGATGAATTTTTGGCTCGTCTTTAAATATTAGAAATCGATACTTTTTTACCGCTGACCCCATGCGACGCAACCTTATTTTATGTATATCAAGTTAAAAAATTTGTACGCTGGTGTCTGCATGGTATCAAAAGATTCTGTAATCAATGTACTATTAAAATGTATAATCGATGAATTTTTGGCTCGTCTTAAAATATTAGAAATCGATTACCGCTGACCCCATTCGACGCAACTTTATTTTATGTATATCAAGTTAAATAATTTGTACGCTGGTGTCTGTTTGGTACCAAATGATTGTGTAATCAATGTACTATTAAAATGTATAATCGATGAATTTTTGGCTCGTCTTAAAATATTAGAAATCGATACTTTTTTACCGCTGACCCTATGCGACGCATCCTTAATTTATGTATATCAAGTTAAAAAATTTGTACGCTGGTGTCTGCATGGTACCAAATGGTTCTGTAATCAATGTACTATTAAAATGTATAATCGATGAATTTTTGGCTCGTCTTAAAATATTAGAAATCGATACTTTTTTACCGCTGACCCTACTCGACGCAACTTTATTTTTTGTATATCAAGTTAAAAAATTTGTACGCTGATGTCTGCATGGTATCAAAAGATTCTGTAATCAATGTACTATTAAAATGTATAATCGATGAATTTTTGGCTCGTCTTAAAATATTAGAAATCGATACTTTTTTACCGCTGACCCTATGCGACGCAACCTTATTTTATGTATATCAAGTTAAAAAATTTGTACGCTGGTGTCTGCTTGGTACCAAAAGATTCTGTAATCAATGTACTATTAAAATGTATAATGGATGAATTTTTGGCTCGTCTTTAAATATTTGAAATCGATACTTTTTTACCGCTGACCCCATGCGACGCAACTTTATTTTATGTATATCAAGTTAAAAAATTTGTACGCTGGTGTCTGTTTGGTACCAAATGATTCTGTAATCAATGTACTATTAAAATGTATAATCGATGAATTTTTGGCTCGTCTTAAAATATTAGAAATCGATACTTTTTTACCGCTGACCCTATGCGACGCAACCTTATTTTATGTATATCAAGTTAAATAATTTGTACGCTGGTGTCTGTTTGGTACCAAATGATTGTGTAATCAATGTACTATTAAAATGTATAATCGATGAATTTTTGGCTCGTCTTTAAATATTTGAAATCGATACTTTTTTACCGCTGACCCCATTCGACGCATCCTTAATTTATGTATATCAAGTTAAAAAATTTGTACGCTGGTGTCTGTTTGGTACCAAATGGTTCTGTAATCAATGTACTATTAAAATGTATAATCGATGAATTTTTGGCTCGTCTTAAAATATTAGAAATCCATACTTTTTTACCGCTGACCCTATGCGACGCAACCTTATTTTATGTATATCAAGTTAAAAAATTTGTATGCTGTTGTCTGCTTGGTACCAAAAGATTCTGTAATCAATGTACTATTAAAATGTATAATGGATGAATTTTTGGCTCGTCTTTAAATATTAGAAATCGATACTTTTTTACCGCTGACCTCATGCGACGCAACCTTATTTTATGTATATCAAGTTAAAAAATTTGTACGCAGGTGTCTGTTTGGTACCAAATGGTTCTGTAATCAATGTACTATTAAAATGTATAATCGATGAATTTTTGGCTCGTCTTAAAATATTAGAAATCGATACTTTTTTACCGCTGACCCCATTCGACGCAACTTTATTTTATGTATATCAAGTTAAAAAATTTGTACGCTGGTGTCTGCATGGTATCAAAAGATTCTGTAATCAATGTACTATTAAAATGTATAATCGATGAATTTTTGGCTTGTCTTAAAATATTAGAAATCGATACTTTTTTACCGCTGACCCTATGCGACGCAACCTTATTTTATGTATATCAAGTTAAAAAATTTGTACGCTGGTGTCTGCATGGTATCAAAAGATTCTGTAATCAATGTACTATTAAAATGTATAATGGATGAATTTTTGGCTCGTCTTTAAATATTAGAAATCGATACTTTTTTACCGCTGACCCCATGCGACGCAACCTTATTTTATGTATATCAAGTTAAAAAATTTGTACGCTGGTGTCTGTTTGGTACCAAATGGTTCTGTAATCAATGTACTATTAAAATGTATAATCGATGAATTTTTGGCTCGTCTTAAAATATTAGAAATCCATACTTTTTTACCGCTGACCCTATGCGACGCAACCTTATTTTATGTATATCAAGTTAAAAAATTTGTACGCTGGTGTCTGTTTGGTACCAAATGATTCTGTAACCAATGTACTATTAAAATGTATAATCGATGAATTTTCGGCTCGTTTTTAAATATTTGAAATCGATACTTTTTTACCGCTGACCCCATTCGACGCAACTTTATTTTATGTATATCAAGTTAAAAAATTTGTACGCTGGTGTCTGCATGCTATCAAAAGATTCTGTAATCAATGTATTATTAAAATGTATAATGGATGAATTTTTGGCTCGTCTTTAAATATTAGAAATCCATACTTTTTTACCGCTGACCCTATGCGACGCAACCTTATTTTATGTATATCAAGTTAAAAAATTTGTACGCTGGTGTCTGTTTGGTACCAAATGGTTCTGTGATCAATGTACTATTAAAATGTATAATCGATGAATTTTTGGCTCGTCTTAAAATATTAGAAATCGATACTTTTTTACCGCTGACCCTATGCGACGCATCCTTATTTTATGTTTATCGTATTAAAAAATTTGTACGCTGGTGTCTGCATGGTACCAAAAGATTCTGTAATCAATGTACTATTAAAATGTATAATCGATGAATTTTTGGCTCGTCTTTAAATATTAGAAATCGATACTTTTTTACCGCTGACCCTATGCGACGCAACCTTATTTTATGTATATCAAGTTAAAAAATTTGTACGCTGGTGTCTGTTTGGTACCAAATGGTTCTGTAATCAATGTACTATTAAAATGTATAATCGATGAATTTTTGGCTCGTCTTAAAATATTAGAAATCGATACTTTTTTACCGCTGACCCTATGCGACGCAACCTTATTTTATGTATATCAAGTTAAAAAATTTGTACGCTGGTGTCTGCAAGGTATCAAAAGATTCTGTAATCAATGTACTATTAAAATGTATAATCGATGAATTTTTGGCTCGTCTTAAAATATTAGAAATCGATACTTTTTTACCGCTGACCCCATTCGACGCAACTTTATTTGATGTATATCAAGTTAAAAAATTTGTACGCTGGTGTCTGTTTGGTACCAAATGATTCTGTAATCAATGTACTATTAAAATGTATAATCGATGAATTTTTGGCTCGTCTTAAAATATTAGAAATCGATACTTTTTTACCGCTGACCCTATGCGACGCAACCTTATTTTATGTATATCAAGTTAAATAATTTGTACGCTGGTGTCTGTTTGGTACCAAATGATTGTGTATTAAAATGTATAATCGATGAATTTTTGGCTCGTCTTTAAATATTTGAAATCGATACTTTTTTACCGCTGACCCCATTCGACGCATCCTTAATTTATGTATAGCAAATGAAAAAGTTTGTACGCTGTTGTCTGCTTGGTACCAAAAGATTCTGTAATCAATGTACTATTAAAATGTATAATGGATGAATTTTTGGCTCGTCTTTAAATATTAGAAATCGATACTTTTTTACCGCTGACCCCATGCGATGCAACCTTATTTTATGTATATCAAGTTAAAAAATTTGTACGCTGGTGTCTGTTTGGTACCAAATGGTTCTGTAATCAATGTACTATTAAAATGTATAATCGATGAATTTTTGGCTCGTCTTAAAATATTAGAATTCCATACTTTTTTACCGCTGACCCTATGCGACGCAACCTTATTTTATGTATATCTAGTTAAAAAATTTGTACGCTGGTGTCTGTTTGGTACCAAATGGTTCTGTGATCAATGTACTATTAAAATGTATAATCGATGAATTTTTGGCTCGTCTTAAAATATTAGAAATCGATACTTTTTTTACCGCTGACCCTATGCGACGCATCCTTATTTTATGTTTATCGTATTAAAAAATTTGTACGCTGGTGTCTGCATGGTACCAAAAGATTCTGTAATCAATGTACTATTAAAATGTATAATCGATGAATTTTTGGCTCGTCTTTAAATATTAGAAATCGATACTTTTTTACCGCTGACCCTATGCGACGCAACCTTATTTTATGTATATCAAGTTAAAAAATTTGTACGCTGGTGTCTGCTTGGTACCAAAAGATTCTATAATCAATGTATTATTAAAATGTATAATCGATGAATTTTTGGCTCGTCTTAAAATATTAGAAATTGATACATTTATGCCGCTGACCCTATGCGACGCATCCTTAATTTATGTATAGCAAATGACAAAGTTTGTACGCTGTTGTCTGCTTGGTATCAAAAGATTCTATAATCAATGTATTATTAAAATGTATAATCGATGAATTTTTGGCTCGTCTTAAAATATTAGAAATCGATACTTTTTTACCGCTGACCCTATGCGACGCAACCTTATTTTATGTATATCAAGTTAAAAAATTTGTACGCTGGTGCCTGTTTGGTACCAAATGATTCTGTAATCAATGTACTATTAAAATGTATAATCGATGAATTTTTGGCTCGTCTTAAAATATTAGAAATCGATACTTTTTTACCGCTGACCTCATGCGACGCAACCTTATTTTATGTATATCAAGTTAAAAAATTTGTACGCAGGTGTCTGTTTGGTACCAAATGGTTCTGTAATCAATGTACTATTAAAATGTATAATCGATGAATTTTTGGCTCGTCTTAAAATATTAGAAATCGATACTTTTTTACCGCTGACCCTATGCGACGCAACCTTATTTTATGTATATCAAGTTAAAAAATTTGTACGCTGGTGTCTGCAAGGTATCAAAAGATTCTGTAATCAATGTACTATTAAAATGTATAATCGATGAATTTTTGGCTCGTCTTAAAATATTAGAAATCGATACTTTTTTACCGCTGACCCCATTCGACGCAACTTTATTTGATGTATATCAAGTTAAAAAATTTGTACGCTGGTGTCTGTTTGGTACCAAATGATTCTGTAATCAATGTACTATTAAAATGTATAATCGATGAATTTTTGGCTCGTCTTAAAATATTAGAAATCGATACTTTTTTACCGCTGACCCTATGCGACGCAACCTTATTTTATGTATATCAAGTTAAATAATTTGTACGCTGGTGTCTGTTTGGTACCAAATGATTGTGTATTAAAATGTATAATCGATGAATTTTTGGCTCGTCTTTAAATATTTGAAATCGATACTTTTTTACCGCTGACCCCATTCGACGCATCCTTAATTTATGTATAGCAAATGAAAAAGTTTGTACGCTGTTGTCTGCTTGGTACCAAAAGATTCTGTAATCAATGTACTATTAAAATGTATAATGGATGAATTTTTGGCTCGTCTTTAAATATTAGAAATCGATACTTTTTTACCGCTGACCCCATGCGATGCAACCTTATTTTATGTATATCAAGTTAAAAAATTTGTACGCTGGTGTCTGTTTGGTACCAAATGGTTCTGTAATCAATGTACTATTAAAATGTATAATCGATGAATTTTTGGCTCGTCTTAAAATATTAGAATTCCATACTTTTTTACCGCTGACCCTATGCGACGCAACCTTATTTTATGTATATCTAGTTAAAAAATTTGTACGCTGGTGTCTGTTTGGTACCAAATGGTTCTGTGATCAATGTACTATTAAAATGTATAATCGATGAATTTTTGGCTCGTCTTAAAATATTAGAAATCGATACTTTTTTTACCGCTGACCCTATGCGACGCATCCTTATTTTATGTTTATCGTATTAAAAAATTTGTACGCTGGTGTCTGCATGGTACCAAAAGATTCTGTAATCAATGTACTATTAAAATGTATAATCGATGAATTTTTGGCTCGTCTTTAAATATTAGAAATCGATACTTTTTTACCGCTGACCCTATGCGACGCAACCTTATTTTATGTATATCAAGTTAAAAAATTTGTACGCTGGTGTCTGTTTGGTACCAAATGATTCTGTAATCAATGTACTATTAAAATGTATAATCGATGAATTTTTGGCTCGTCTTAAAATATTAGAAATCGATACTTTTTTACCGCTGACCCTATGCGACGCAACCTTATTTTATGTATATCAAGTTAAAAAATTTGTACGCTGGTGTCTGCAAGGTATCAAAAGATTCTGTAATCAATGTACTATTAAAATGTATAATCGATGAATTTTTGGCTCGTCTTAAAATATTAGAAATCGATACTTTTTTACCGCTGACCCCATTCGACGCAACTTTATTTGATGTATATCAAGTTAAAAAATTTGTACGCTGGTGTCTGTTTGGTACCAAATGATTCTGTAATCAATGTACTATTAAAATGTATAATCGATGAATTTTTGGCTCGTCTTAAAATATTAGAAATCGATACTTTTTTACCGCTGACCCTATGCGACGCAACCTTATTTTATGTATATCAAGTTAAATAATTTGTACGCTGGTGTCTGTTTGGTACCAAATGATTGTGTATTAAAATGTATAATCGATGAATTTTTGGCTCGTCTTTAAATATTTGAAATCGATATTTTTTTACCGCTGACCCCATTCGACGCATCCTTAATTTATGTATAGCAAATGAAAAAGTTTGTACGCTGTTGTCTGCTTGGTACCAAAAGATTCTGTAATCAATGTACTATTAAAATGTATAATGGATGAATTTTTGGCTCGTCTTTAAATATTAGAAATCGATACTTTTTTACCGCTGACCCCATGCGATGCAACCTTATTTTATGTATATCAAGTTAAAAAATTTGTACGCTGGTGTCTGTTTGGTACCAAATGGTTCTGTAATCAATGTACTATTAAAATGTATAATCGATGAATTTTTGGCTCGTCTTAAAATATTAGAATTCCATACTTTTTTACCGCTGACCCTATGCGACGCAACCTTATTTTATGTATATCTAGTTAAAAAATTTGTACGCTGGTGTCTGTTTGGTACCAAATGGTTCTGTGATCAATGTACTATTAAAATGTATAATCGATGAATTTTTGGCTCGTCTTAAAATATTAGAAATCGATACTTTTTTTACCGCTGACCCTATGCGACGCATCCTTATTTTATGTTTATCGTATTAAAAAATTTGTACGCTGGTGTCTGCATGGTACCAAAAGATTCTGTAATCAATGTAATTAAAATGTATAATCGATGAATTTTTGGCTCGTCTTTAAATATTAGAAATCGATACTTTTTTACCGCTGACCCTATGCGACGCAACCTTATTTTATGTATATCAAGTTAAAAAATTTGTACGCTGGTGTCTGCTTGGTACCAAAAGATTCTATAATCAATGTATTATTAAAATGTATAATCGATGAATTTTTGGCTCGTCTTAAAATATTAGAAATTGATACATTTATGCCGCTGACCCTATGCGACGCATCCTTAATTTATGTATAGCAAATGAAAAAGTTTGTACGCTGTTGTCTGCTTGGTATCAAAAGATTCTATAATCAATGTATTATTAAAATGTATAATCGATGAATTTTTGGCTCGTCTTAAAATATTAGAAATCGATACTTTTTTACCGCTGACCCTATGCGACGCAACCTTATTTTATGTATATCAAGTTAAAAAATTTGTACGCTGGTGCCTGTTTGGTACCAAATGATTCTGTAATCAATGTACTATTAAAATGTATAATCGATGAATTTTTGGCTCGTCTTAAAATATTAGAAATCGATACTTTTTTACCGCTGACCTCATGCGACGCAACCTTATTTTATGTATATCAAGTTAAAAAATTTGTACGCAGGTGTCTGTTTGGTACCAAATGGTTCTGTAATCAATGTACTATTAAAATGTATAATCGATGAATTTTGGCTCGTCTTAAAATATTAGAAATCGATACTTTTTTACCGCTGACCCTATGCGACGCAACCTTATTTTATGTATATCAAGTTAAATAATTTGTACGCTGGTGTCTGTTTGGTACCAAATGATTGTGTAATCAATGTACTATTAAAATGTATAATCGATGAATTTTTGGCTCGTCTTTAAATATTTGAAATCGATACTTTTTTACCGCTGACCCCATTCGACGCATCCTTAATTTATGTATAGCAAATGAAAAAAAGCAGTGGTATCAACGCAGAGTACTCAAATGGTTCTGTGATCAATGTACTATTAAAATGTATAATCGATGAATTTTTGGCTCGTCTTAAAATATTAGAAATCGATACTTTTTTTACCGCTGACCCTATGCGACGCATCCTTATTTTATGTTTATCGTATTAAAAAATTTGTACGCTGGTGTCTGCATGGTACCAAAAGATTCTGTAATCAATGTACTATTAAAATGTATAATCGATGAATTTTTGGCTCGTCTTTAAATATTAGAAATCGATACTTTTTTACCGCTGACCCTATGCGACGCAACCTTATTTTATGTATATCAAGTTAAAAAATTTGTACGCTGGTGTCTGTTTGGTACCAAATGATTGTGTAATCAATGTACTATTAAAATGTATAATCGATGAATTTTTGGCTCGTCTTTAAATATTTGAAATCGATACTTTTTTACCGCTGACCCCATTCGACGCAACTTTATTTTATGTATATCAAGTTAAAAAATTTGTACGCTGGTGTCTGCATGGTATCAAAAGATTCTGTAATCAATGTATTATTAAAATGTATAATGGATGAATTTTTGGCTCGTCTTTAAATATTAGAAATCCATACTTTTTTACCGCTGACCCTATGCGACGCAACCTTATTTTATGTATATCAAGTTAAAAAATTTGTACGCTGGTGTCTGTTTGGTACCAAATGGTTCTGTGATCAATGTACTATTAAAATGTATAATCGATGAATTTTTGGCTCGTCTTAAAATATTAGAAATCGATACTTTTTTTACCGCTGACCCTATGCGACGCATCCTTATTTTATGTTTATCGTATTAAAAAATTTGTACGCTGGTGTCTGCATGGTACCAAAAGATTCTGTAATCAATGTACTATTAAAATGTATAATCGATGAATTTTTGGCTCGTCTTTAAATATTAGAAATCGATACTTTTTTACCGCTGACCCTATGCGACGCAACCTTATATTATGTATATCAAGTTAAAAAATTTGTACGCTGGTGTCTGCTTGGTACCAAAAGATTCTATAATCAATGTATTATTAAAATGTATAATCGATGAATTTTTGGCTCGTCTTAAAATATTAGAAATTGATACATTTATGCCGCTGACCCTATGCGACGCATCCTTAATTTATGTATAGCAAATGAAAAAGTTTGTACGCTGTTGTCTGCTTGGTATGAAAAGATTCTATAATCAATGTATTATTAAAATGTATAATCGATGAATTTTTGGCTCGTCTTAAAATATTAGAAATCGATACTTTTTTACCGCTGACCCTATGCGACGCAACCTTATTTTATGTATATCAAGTTAAAAAATTTGTACGCTGGTGCCTGTTTGGTACCAAATGATTCTGTAATCAATGTACTATTAAAATGTATAATCGATGAATTTTTGGCTCGTCTTAAAATATTAGAAATCGATACTTTTTTACCGCTGACCCTATGCGACGCAACCTTATTTTATGTATATCAAGTTAAATAATTTGTACGCTGGTGTCTGTTTGGTACCAAATGATTGTGTAATCAATGTACTATTAAAATGTATAATCGATGAATTTTTGGCTCGTCTTTAAATATTTGAAATCGATACTTTTTTACCGCTGACCCCATTCGACGCATCCTTAATTTATGTATAGCAAATGAAAAAGTTTGTACGCTGTTGTCTGCTTGGTACCAAAAGATTCTGTAATCAATGTACTATTAAAATGTATAATGGATGAATTTTTGGCTCGTCTTTAAATATTAGAAATCGATACTTTTTTACCGCTGACCCCATGCGACGCAACCTTATTTTATGTATATCAAGTTAAAAAATTTGTACGCTGGTGTCTGTTTGGTACCAAATGGTTCTGTAATCAATGTACTATTAAAATGTATAATCGATGAATTTTTGGCTCGTCTTAAAATATTAGAATTCCATACTTTTTTACCGCTGACCCTATGCGACGCAACCTTATTTTATGTATATCAAGTTAAAAAATTTGTACGCTGGTGTCTGTTTGGTACCAAATGATTCTGTAATCAATGTACTATTAAAATGTATAATCGATGAATTTTTGGCTCGTCTTAAAATATTAGAAATCGATACTTTTTTACCGCTGACCCTATGCGACGCAACCTTATTTTATGTATATCAAGTTAAAAAATTTGTACGCTGGTGTCTGTTTGGTACCAAATGGTTCTGTAATCAATGTACTATTAAAATGTATAATCGATGAATTTTTGGCTCGTCTTAAAATATTAGAATTCCATACTTTTTTACCGCTGACCCTATGCGACGCAACCTTATTTTATGTATATCAAGTTAAAAAATTTGTACGCTGGTGTCTGTTTGGTACCAAATGATTCTGTAATCAATGTACTATTAAAATGTATAATCGATGAATTTTAGCTCGTCTTAAAATATTAGAAATCGATACTTTTTTACCGCTGACCCTATGCGACGCAACCTTATTTTATGTATATCAAGTTAAAAAATTTGTACGCTGGTGTCTGCATGGTACCAAAAGATTCTGTAATCAATGTACTATTAAAATGTATAATCGATGAATTTTTGGCTCGTCTTAAAATATTAGAAATCGATACCTTTTTACCGCTGACCCTATGCGACGCATCCTTAATTTATGTATAGCAAATGAAAAAGTTTGTATGCTGTTGTCTGCTTGGTACCAAAAGATTCTGTAATCAATGTACTATTAAAATGTATAATGGATGAATTTTTGGCTCGTCTTAAAATATTAGAATTCCATACTTTTTTACCGCTGACCCTATGCGACGCAACCTTATTTTATGTATATCAAGTTAAAAAATTTGTACGCTGGTGTCTGTTTGGTACCAAATGATTCTGTAATCAATGTACTATTAAAATGTATAATCGATGAATTTTTGGCTCGTCTTAAAATATTAGAAATCGATACTTTTTTACCGCTGACCCCATTCGACGCAACTTTATTTTATGTATATCAAGTTAAAAAATTTGTACGCTGGTGTCTGTTTGGTACCAAATGATTCTGTAATCAATGTACTATTAAAATGTATAATCGATGAATTTTTGGCTCGTCTTAAAATATTAGAAATCGATACTTTTTTACCGCTGACCCTATGCGACGCAACCTTATTTTATGTATATCAAGTTAAAAAATTTGTACGCTGGTGTCTGCATGGTATCAAAAGATTCTGTAATCAATGTACTATTAAAATGTATAATCGATGAATTTTTGGCTCGTCTTAAAATATTAGAAATCGATACCTTTTTACCGCTGACCCTATGCGACGCATCCTTAATTTATGTATAGCAAATGAAAAAGTTTGTATGCTGTTGTCTGCTTGGTACCAAAAGATTCTGTAATCAATGTACTATTAAAATGTATAATGGATGAATTTTTGGCTCGTCTTAAAATATTAGAATTCCATACTTTTTTACCGCTGACCCTATGCGACGCAACCTTATTTTATGTATATCAAGTTAAAAAATTTGTATGCTGTTGTCTGCTTGGTACCAAAAGATTCTGTAATCAATGTACTATTAAAATGTATAATGGATGAATTTTTGGCTCGTCTTTAAATATTAGAAATCGATACTTTTTTACCGCTGACCTCATGCGACGCAACCTTATTTTATGTATATCAAGTTAAAAAATTTGTACGCAGGTGTCTGTTTGGTACCAAATGGTTCTGTAATCAATGTACTATTAAAATGTATAATCGATGAATTTTTGGCTCGTCTTAAAATATTAGAAATCGATACTTTTTTACCGCTGACCCCATTCGACGCAACTTTATTTTATGTATATCAAGTTAAAAAATTTGTACGCTGGTGTCTGCATGGTATCAAAAGATTCTGTAATCAATGTACTATTAAAATGTATAATCGATGAATTTTTGGCTTGTCTTAAAATATTAGAAATCGATACTTTTTTACCGCTGACCCCATGCGACGCAACCTTATTTTATGTATATCAAGTTAAAAAATTTGTACGCTGGTGTCTGTTTGGTACCAAATGGTTCTGTAATCAATGTACTATTAAAATGTATAATCGATGAATTTTTGGCTCGTCTTAAAATATTAGAAATCCATACTTTTTTACCGCTGACCCTATGCGACGCAACCTTATTTTATGTATATCAAGTTAAAAAATTTGTACGCTGGTGTCTGTTTGGTACCAAATGATTCTGTAACCAATGTACTATTAAAATGTATAATCGATGAATTTTCGGCTCGTTTTTAAATATTTGAAATCGATACTTTTTTACCGCTGACCCCATTCGACGCAACTTTATTTTATGTATATCAAGTTAACAAATTTGTACGCTGGTGTCTGCATGGTATCAAATGATTGAGTAATCAATGTACTATTAAAATGTATAATCGATGAATTTTTGGCTCGTCTTTAAATATTTGAAATCGATACTTTTTTACCGCTGACCCCATTCGACGCAACTTTATTTTATGTATATCAAGTTAAAAAATTTGTACGCTGGTGTCTGCATGCTATCAAAAGATTCTGTAATCAATGTATTATTAAAATGTATAATGGATGAATTTTTGGCTCGTCTTTAAATATTAGAAATCCATACTTTTTTACCGCTGACCCTACGCGACGCAACCTTATTTTATGTATATCAAGTTAAAAAATTTGTACGCTGGTGTCTGTTTGGTACCAAATGGTTCTGTGATCAATGTACTATTAAAATGTATAATCGATGAATTTTTGGCTCGTCTTAAAATATTAGAAATCGATACTTTTTTACCGCTGACCCTATGCGACGCATCCTTATTTTATGTTTATCGTATTAAAAAATTTGTACGCTGGTGTCTGCATGGTACCAAAAGATTCTGTAATCAATGTACTATTAAAATGTATAATCGATGAATTTTTGGCTCGTCTTTAAATATTAGAAATCGATACTTTTTTACCGCTGACCCTATGCGACGCAACCTTATTTTATGTATATCAAGTTAAAAAATTTGTACGCTGGTGTCTGTTTGGTACCAAATGGTTCTGTAATCAATGTACTATTAAAATGTATAATCGATGAATTTTTGGCTCGTCTTAAAATATTAGAAATCGATACTTTTTTACCGCTGACCCTATGCGACGCAACCTTATTTTATGTATATCAAGTTAAAAAATTTGTACGCTGGTGTCTGCAAGGTATCAAAAGATTCTGTAATCAATGTACTATTAAAATGTATAATCGATGAATTTTTGGCTCGTCTTAAAATATTAGAAATCGATACTTTTTTACCGCTGACCCCATTCGACGCAACTTTATTTGATGTATATCAAGTTAAAAAATTTGTACGCTGGTGTCTGTTTGGTACCAAATGATTCTGTAATCAATGTACTATTAAAATGTATAATCGATGAATTTTTGGCTCGTCTTAAAATATTAGAAATCGATACTTTTTTACCGCTGACCCTATGCGACGCAACCTTATTTTATGTATATCAAGTTAAATAATTTGTACGCTGGTGTCTGTTTGGTACCAAATGATTGTGTAATCAATGTACTATTAAAATGTATAATCGATGAATTTTTGGCTCGTCTTTAAATATTTGAAATCGATACTTTTTTACCGCTGACCCCATTCGACGCATCCTTAATTTATGTATAGCAAATGAAAAAGTTTGTACGCTGTTGTCTGCTTGGTACCAAAAGATTCTGTAATCAATGTACTATTAAAATGTATAATGGATGAATTTTTGGCTCGTCTTTAAATATTAGAAATCGATACTTTTTTACCGCTGACCCCATGCGATGCAACCTTATTTTATGTATATCAAGTTAAAAAATTTGTACGCTGGTGTCTGTTTGGTACCAAATGGTTCTGTAATCAATGTACTATTAAAATGTATAATCGATGAATTTTTGGCTCGTCTCAAAATATTAGAATTCCATACTTTTTTACCGCTGACCCTATGCGACGCAACCTTATTTTATGTATATCAAGTTAAAAAATTTGTACGCTGGTGTCTGTTTGGTACCAAATGGTTCTGTGATCAATGTACTATTAAAATGTATAATCGATGAATTTTTGGCTCGTCTTAAAATATTAGAAATCGATACTTTTTTTACCGCTGACCCTATGCGACGCATCCTTATTTTATGTTTATCGTATTAAAAAATTTGTACGCTGGTGTCTGCATGGTACCAAAAGATTCTGTAATCAATGTACTATTAAAATGTATAATCGATGAATTTTTGGCTCGTCTTAAAATATTAGAAATTGATACATTTATGCCGCTGACCCTATGCGACGCATCCTTAATTTATGTATAGCAAATGAAAAAGTTTGTACGCTGTTGTCTGCTTGGTATCAAAAGATTCTATAATCAATGTATTATTAAAATGTATAATCGATGAATTTTTGGCTCGTCTTAAAATATTAGAAATCGATACTTTTTTACCGCTGACCCTATGCGACGCAACCTTATTTTATGTATATCAAGTTAAAAAATTTGTACGCTGTTTGGTACCAAATGATTCTGTAATCAATGTACTATTAAAATGTATAATCGATGAATTTTTGGCTCGTCTTAAAATATTAGAAATCGATACTTTTTTACCGCTGACCCTATGCGACGCAACCTTATTTTATGTATATCAAGTTAAATAATTTGTACGCTGGTGTCTGTTTGGTACCAAATGATTGTGTAATCAATGTACTATTAAAATGTATAATCGATGAATTTTTGGCTCGTCTTTAAATATTTGAAATCGATACTTTTTTACCGCTGACCCCATTCGACGCATCCTTAATTTATGTATAGCAAATGAAAAAGTTTGTACGCTGTTGTCTGCTTGGTACCAAAAGATTCTGTAATCAATGTACTATTAAAATGTATAATCGATGAATTTTTGGCTCGTCTTAAAATATTAGAAATCGATACTTTTTTACCGCTGACCCCATTCGACGCAACTTTATTTTATGTATATCAAGTTAAAAAATTTGTACGCTGGTGTCTGTTTGGTACCAAATGGTTCTGTAATCAATGTACTATTAAAATGTATAATCGATGAATTTTTGGCTCGTCTTAAAATATTAGAAATCCATACTTTTTTACCGCTGACCCTATGCGACGCAACCTTATTTTATGTATAGCAAGTTAAAAAATTTGTACGCTGGTGTCTGTTTGGTACCAAATGATTCTGTAATCAATGTACTATTAAAATGTATAATCGATGAATTTTTGGCTCGTCTTAAAATATTAGAAATCGATACTTTTTTACCGCTGATCCCATTCGACGCAACTTTATTTTATGTATATCAAGTTAAAAAATTTGTACGCTGGTGTCTGCATGGTACCAAATGGTTCTGTAATCAATGTACTATTAAAATGTATAATCGATGAATTTTTGGCTCGTCTTAAAATATTAGAAATCGATACTTTTTTACCGCTGACCCTATGCGACGCAACCTTATTTTATGTATATCAAGTTAAATAATTTGTACGCTGGTGTCTGTTTGGTACCAAATGATTGTGTAATCAATGTACTATTAAAATGTATAATCGATGAATTTTTGGCTCGTCTTTAAATATTTGAAATCGATACTTTTTTACCGCTGACCCCATTCGACGCATCCTTAATTTATGTATAGCAAATGAAAAAGTTTGTACGCTGTTGTCTGCTTGGTACCAAAAGATTCTGTAATCAATGTACTATTAAAATGTATAATGGATGAATTTTTGGCTCGTCTTTAAATATTAGAAATCGATACTTTTTTACCGCTGACCCCATGCGATGCAACCTTATTTTATGTATATCAAGTTAAAAAATTTGTACGCTGGTGTCTGTTTGGTACCAAATGGTTCTGTAATCAATGTACTATTAAAATGTATAATCGATGAATTTTTGGCTCGTCTCAAAATATTAGAATTCCATACTTTTTTACCGCTGACCCTATGCGACGCAACCTTATTTTATGTATATCAAGTTAAAAAATTTGTACGCTGGTGTCTGTTTGGTACCAAATGGTTCTGTGATCAATGTACTATTAAAATGTATAATCGATGAATTTTTGGCTCGTCTTAAAATATTAGAAATCGATACTTTTTTTACCGCTGACCCTATGCGACGCATCCTTATTTTATGTTTATCGTATTAAAAAATTTGTACGCTGGTGTCTGCATGGTACCAAAAGATTCTGTAATCAATGTACTATTAAAATGTATAATCGATGAATTTTTGGCTCGTCTTTAAATATTAGAAATCGATACTTTTTTACCGCTGACCCTATGCGACGCAACCTTATTTTATGTATATCAAGTTAAAAAATTTGTACGCTGGTGTCTGCTTGGTACCAAAAGATTCTATAATCAATGTATTATTAAAATGTATAATCGATGAATTTTTGGCTCGTCTTAAAATATTAGAAATTGATACATTTATGCCGCTGACCCTATGCGACGCATCCTTAATTTATGTATAGCAAATGAAAAAGTTTGTACGCTGTTGTCTGCTTGGTATCAAAAGATTCTATAATCAATGTATTATTAAAATGTATAATCGATGAATTTTTGGCTCGTCTTAAAATATTAGAAATCGATACTTTTTTACCGCTGACCCTATGCGACGCAACCTTATTTTATGTATATCAAGTTAAAAAATTTGTACGCTGTTTGGTACCAAATGATTCTGTAATCAATGTACTATTAAAATGTATAATCGATGAATTTTTGGCTCGTCTTAAAATATTAGAAATCGATACTTTTTTACCGCTGACCCTATGCGACGCAACCTTATTTTATGTATATCAAGTTAAATAATTTGTACGCTGGTGTCTGTTTGGTACCAAATGATTGTGTAATCAATGTACTATTAAAATGTATAATCGATGAATTTTTGGCTCGTCTTTAAATATTTGAAATCGATACTTTTTTACCGCTGACCCCATTCGACGCATCCTTAATTTATGTATAGCAAATGAAAAAGTTTGTACGCTGTTGTCTGCTTGGTACCAAAAGATTCTGTAATCAATGTACTATTAAAATGTATAATGGATGAATTTTTGGCTCGTCTTAAAATATTAGAATTCCATACTTTTTTACCGCTGACCCTATGCGACGCAACCTTATTTTATGTATATCAAGTTAAAAAATTTGTACGCTGGTGTCTGTTTGGTACCAAATGATTCTGTAATCAATGTACTATTAAAATGTATAATCGATGAATTTTTGGCTCGTCTTAAAATATTAGAAATCGATACTTTTTTACCGCTGACCCCATTCGACGCAACTTTATTTTATGTATATCAAGTTAAAAAATTTGTACGCTGGTGTCTGTTTGGTACCAAATGGTTCTGTAATCAATGTACTATTAAAATGTATAATCGATGAATTTTTGGCTCGTCTTAAAATATTAGAAATCCATACTTTTTTACCGCTGACCCTATGCGACGCAACCTTATTTTATGTATAGCAAGTTAAAAAATTTGTACGCTGGTGTCTGTTTGGTACCAAATGATTCTGTAATCAATGTACTATTAAAATGTATAATCGATGAATTTTTGGCTCGTCTTAAAATATTAGAAATCGATACTTTTTTACCGCTGATCCCATTCGACGCAACTTTATTTTATGTATATCAAGTTAAAAAATTTGTACGCTGGTGTCTGCATGGTACCAAATGGTTCTGTAATCAATGTACTATTAAAATGTATAATTGATGAATTTTTGGCTCGTCTTAAAATATTAGAAATCTATACTTTTTTACCGCTGACCCTATGCGACGCAACCATATTTTATGTATAGCAAGTTAAAAAATTTGTACGCTGGTGTCTGTTTGGTACCAAATGATTCTGTAATCAATGTACTATTAAAATGTATAATCGATGAATTTTTGGCTCGTCTTTAAATATTTGAAATCGATACTTTTTTACCGCTGACTCCATTCGACGCAACTTTATTTTATGTATATCAAGTTAAAAAATTTGTACGCTGGTGTCTTCATGGTACCAAATGATTGTGTAATCAATGTACTATTAAAATGTATAATCGATGAATTTTTGGCTCGTCTTTAAATATTTGAAATCGATACTTTTTTACCGCTGACCCCATTCGACGCAACTTTATTTTATGTATATCAAGTTAAAAAATTTGTACGCTGGTGTCTGCATGGTATCAAAAGATTCTGTAATCAATGTATTATTAAAATGTATAATCGATGAATTTTTGGCTCGTCTTTAAATATTTGAAATCGATACTTTTTTACCGCTGACCCCATTCGACGCAACTTTATTTTATGTATATCAAGTTAAAAAATTTGTACGCTGGTGTCTGCATGGTACCAAATGATTGTGTAATTAATGTATTATTAAAATATATAATGGATGAATTTTTGGCTCGTCTTTAAATATTAGAAATCCATACTTTTTTACCGCTGACCCTATGCGACGCAACCTTATTTTATGTATATCAAGTTAAAAAATTTGTACGCTGGTGTCTGCATGGTACCAAAAGATTCTGTAATCAATGTACTATTAAAATGTATAATCGATGAATTTTTGGCTCGTCTTTAAATATTAGAAATCGATACTTTTTTACCGCTGACCCTATGCGACGCAACCTTATTTTATGTATATCAAGTTAAAAAATTTGTACGCTGGTGTCTGCTTGGTACCAAAAGATTTTATAATCAATGTATTATTAAAATGTATAATCGATGAATTTTTGGCTCGTCTTAAAATATTAGAAATTGATACATTTATGCCGCTGATCCTATGCGACGCATCCTTAATTTATGTATAGCAAATGAAAAAGTTTGTACGCTGTTGTCTGCTTGTTATCAAAAGATTCTATAATCAATGTATTATTAAAATGTATAATCGATGAATTTTTGGCTCGTCTTAAAATATTAGAAATCGATACTTTTTTACCGCTGACCCTATGCGACGCAACCTTATTTTATGTATATCAAGTTAAAAAATTTGTACGCTGGTGCCTGTTTGGTACCAAATGATTCTGTAATCAATGTACTATTAAAATGTATAATCGATGAATTTTTGGCTCGTCTTAAAATATTAGAAATCGATACTTTTTTACCGCTGACCCTATGCGACGCAACCTTATTTTATGTATATCAAGTTAAATAATTTGTACGCTGGTGTCTGTTTGGTACCAAATGATTGTGTAATCAATGTACTATTAAAATGTATAATCGATGAATTTTTGGCTCGTCTTAAAATATTAGAAATCCATACTTTTTTACCGCTGACCCTATGCGACGCAACCTTATTTTATGTATAGCAAGTTAAAAAATTTGTACGCTGGTGTCTGTTTGGTACCAAATGATTCTGTAATCAATGTACTATTAAAATGTATAATCGATGAATTTTTGGCTCGTCTTAAAATATTAGAAATCGATACTTTTTTACCGCTGATCCCATTCGACGCAACTTTATTTTATGTATATCAAGTTAAAAAATTTGTACGCTGGTGTCTGCATGGTACCAAATGGTTCTGTAATCAATGTACTATTAAAATGTATAATTGATGAATTTTTGGCTCGTCTTAAAATATTAGAAATCTATACTTTTTTACCGCTGACCCTATGCGACGCAACCATATTTTATGTATAGCAAGTTAAAAAATTTGTACGCTGGTGTCTGTTTGGTACCAAATGATTCTGTAATCAATGTACTATTAAAATGTATAATCGATGAATTTTTGGCTCGTCTTTAAATATTTGAAATCGATACTTTTTTACCGCTGACTCCATTCGACGCAACTTTATTTTATGTATATCAAGTTAAAAAATTTGTACGCTGGTGTCTTCATGGTACCAAATGATTGTGTAATCAATGTACTATTAAAATGTATAATCGATGAATTTTTGGCTCGTCTTTAAATATTTGAAATCGATACTTTTTTACCGCTGACCCCATTCGACGCAACTTTATTTTATGTATATCAAGTTAAAAAATTTGTACGCTGGTGTCTGCATGGTATCAAAAGATTCTGTAATCAATGTATTATTAAAATGTATAATCGATGAATTTTTGGCTCGTCTTTAAATATTTGAAATCGATACTTTTTTACCGCTGACCCCATTCGACGCAACTTTATTTTATGTATATCAAGTTAAAAAATTTGTACGCTGGTGTCTGCATGGTACCAAATGATTGTGTAATTAATGTATTATTAAAATATATAATGGATGAATTTTTGGCTCGTCTTTAAATATTAGAAATCCATACTTTTTTACCGCTGACCCTATGCGACGCAACCTTATTTTATGTATATCAAGTTAAAAAATTTGTACGCTGGTGTCTGCATGGTACCAAAAGATTCTGTAATCAATGTACTATTAAAATGTATAATCGATGAATTTTTGGCTCGTCTTTAAATATTAGAAATCGATACTTTTTTACCGCTGACCCTATGCGACGCAACCTTATTTTATGTATATCAAGTTAAAAAATTTGTACGCTGGTGTCTGCTTGGTACCAAAAGATTTTATAATCAATGTATTATTAAAATGTATAATCGATGAATTTTTGGCTCGTCTTAAAATATTAGAAATTGATACATTTATGCCGCTGATCCTATGCGACGCATCCTTAATTTATGTATAGCAAATGAAAAAGTTTGTACGCTGTTGTCTGCTTGGTATCAAAAGATTCTATAATCAATGTATTATTAAAATGTATAATCGATGAATTTTTGGCTCGTCTTAAAATATTAGAAATCGATACTTTTTTACCGCTGACCCTATGCGACGCAACCTTATTTTATGTATATCAAGTTAAAAAATTTGTACGCTGGTGCCTGTTTGGTACCAAATGATTCTGTAATCAATGTACTATTAAAATGTATAATCGATGAATTTTTGGCTCGTCTTAAAATATTAGAAATCGATACTTTTTTACCGCTGACCCTATGCGACGCAACCTTATTTTATGTATATCAAGTTAAATAATTTGTACGCTGGTGTCTGTTTGGTACCAAATGATTGTGTAATCAATGTACTATTAAAATGTATAATCGATGAATTTTTGGCTCGTCTTTAAATATTTGAAATCGATACTTTTTTACCGCTGACCCCATTCGACGCATCCTTAATTATTGTATAGCAAATGAAAAAGTTTGTACGCTGTTGTCTGCTTGGTACCAAAAGATTCTGTAATCAATGTACTATTAAAATGTATAATGGATGAATTTTTGGCTCGTCTTTAAATATTAGAAATCGATACTTTTTTACCGCTGACCCCATGCGACGCAACCTTATTTTATGTATATCAAGTTAAAAAATTTGTACGCTGGTGTCTGTTTGGTACCAAATGATTCTGTAATCAATGTACTATTAAAATGTATAATCGATGAAATTTTGGCTCGTCTTTAAATATTTGAAATCGATACTTTTTTACCGCTGACCCCATTCGACGCAACTTTATTTTATGTATATCAAGTTAAAAAATTTGTACGCTGGTGTCTTCATGGTACCAAATGATTGTGTAATCAATGTACTATTAAAATGTATAATCGATGAATTTTTGGCTCGTCTTTAAATATTTGAAATCGATACTTTTTTACCGCTGACCCCATTCGACGCAACTTTATTTTATGTATATCAAGTTAAAAAATTTGTACGCTGGTGTCTGCATGGTATCAAAAGATTCTGTAATCAATGTATTATTAAAATGTATAATGGATGAATTTTTGGCTCGTCTTTAAATATTAGAAATCCATACTTTTTTACCGCTGATTCTATGCGACGCAACCTTATTTTATGTATATCAAGTTAAAAAATTTGTACGCTGGTGTCTGTTTGGTACCAAATGGTTCTGTGATCAATGTACTATTAAAATGTATAATCGATGAATTTTTGGCTCGTCTTAAAATATTAGAAATCGATACTTTTTTTACCGCTGACCCTATGCGACGCATCCTTATTTTATGTTTATCGTATTAAAAAATTTGTACGCTGGTGTCTGCATGGTACCAAAAGATTCTGTAATCAATGTACTATTAAAATGTATAATCGATGAAAAGCAGTGGTATCAACGCAGAGTACTAATCGATACTTTTTTACCGCTGACCCCATGCGACGCAACCTTATTTTATGTATATCAAGTTAAAAAATTTGTACGCTGGTGTCTGTTTGGTACCAAATGGTTCTGTAATCAATGTACTATTAAAATGTATAATCGATGAATTTTTGGCTCGTCTTAAAATATTAGAAATCCATACTTTTTTACCGCTGACCCTATGCGACGCAACCTTATTTTATGTATATCAAGTTAAAAAATTTGTACGCTGGTGTCTGTTTGGTACCAAATGATTCTGTAACCAATGTACTATTAAAATGTATAATCGATGAATTTTCGGCTCGTTTTTAAATATTTGAAATCGATACTTTTTTACCGCTGACCCCATTCGACGCAACTTTATTTTATGTATATCAAGTTAACAAATTTGTACGCTGGTGTCTGCATGGTATCAAATGATTGAGTAATCAATGTACTATTAAAATGTATAATCGATGAATTTTTGGCTCGTCTTTAAATATTTGAAATCGATACTTTTTTACCGCTGACCCCATTCGACGCAACTTTATTTTATGTATATCAAGTTAAAAAATTTGTACGCTGGTGTCTGCATGCTATCAAAAGATTCTGTAATCAATGTATTATTAAAATGTATAATGGATGAATTTTTGGCTCGTCTTTAAATATTAGAAATCTATACTTTTTTACCGCTGACCCTACGCGACGCAACCTTATTTTATGTATATCAAGTTAAAAAATTTGTACGCTGGTGTCTGTTTGGTACCAAATGGTTCTGTGATCAATGTACTATTAAAATGTATAATCGATGAATTTTTGGCTCGTCTTAAAATATTAGAAATCAATACTTTTTTACCGCTGACCCTATGCGACGCATCCTTATTTTATGTTTATCGTATTAAAAAATTTGTACGCTGGTGTCTGCATGGTACCAAAAGATTCTGTAATCAATGTACTATTAAAATGTATAATCGATGAATTTTTGGCTCGTCTTTAAATATTAGAAATCGATACTTTTTTACCGCTGACCCTATGCGACGCAACCTTATTTTATGTATATCAAGTTAAAAAATTTGTACGCTGGTGTCTGTTTGGTACCAAATGGTTCTGTAATCAATGTACTATTAAAATGTATAATCGATGAATTTTTGGCTCGTCTTAAAATATTAGAAATCGATACTTTTTTACCGCTGACCCTATGCGACGCAACCTTATTTTATGTATATCAAGTTAAAAAATTTGTACGCTGGTGTCTGCAAGGTATCAAAAGATTCTGTAATCAATGTACTATTAAAATGTATAATCGATGAATTTTTGGCTCGTCTTAAAATATTAGAAATCGATACTTTTTTACCGCTGACCCCATTCGACGCAACTTTATTTGATGTATATCAAGTTAAAAAATTTGTACGCTGGTGTCTGTTTGGTACCAAATGATTCTGTAATCAATGTACTATTAAAATGTATAATCGATGAATTTTTGGCTCGTCTTAAAATATTAGAAATCGATACTTTTTTACCGCTGACCCTATGCGACGCAACCTTATTTTATGTATATCAAGTTAAATAATTTGTACGCTGGTGTCTGTTTGGTACCAAATGATTGTGTAATCAATGTACTATTAAAATGTATAATCGATGAATTTTTGGCTCGTCTTTAAATATTTGAAATCGATACTTTTTTACCGCTGACCCCATTCGACGCATCCTTAATTTATGTATAGCAAATGAAAAAGTTTGTACGCTGTTGTCTGCTTGGTACCAAAAGATTCTGTAATCAATGTACTATTAAAATGTATAATGGATGAATTTTTGGCTCGTCTTTAAATATTAGAAATCGATACTTTTTTACCGCTGACCCCATGCGATGCAACCTTATTTTATGTATATCAAGTTAAAAAATTTGTACGCTGGTGTCTGTTTGGTACCAAATGGTTCTGTAATCAATGTACTATTAAAATGTATAATCGATGAATTTTTGGCTCGTCTCAAAATATTAGAATTCCATACTTTTTTACCGCTGACCCTATGCGACGCAACCTTATTTTATGTATATCAAGTTAAAAAATTTGTACGCTGGTGTCTGTTTGGTACCAAATGGTTCTGTGATCAATGTACTATTAAAATGTATAATCGATGAATTTTTGGCTCGTCTTAAAATATTAGAAATCGATACTTTTTTTACCGCTGACCCTATGCGACGCATCCTTATTTTATGTTTATCGTATTAAAAAATTTGTACGCTGGTGTCTGCATGGTACCAAAAGATTCTGTAATCAATGTACTATTAAAATGTATAATCGATGAATTTTTGGCTCGTCTTTAAATATTAGAAATCGATACTTTTTTACCGCTGACCCTATGCGACGCAACCTTATTTTATGTATATCAAGTTAAAAAATTTGTACGCTGGTGTCTGCTTGGTACCAAAAGATTCTATAATCAATGTATTATTAAAATGTATAATCGATGAATTTTTGGCTCGTCTTAAAATATTAGAAATTGATACATTTATGCCGCTGACCCTATGCGACGCATCCTTAATTTATGTATAGCAAATGAAAAAGTTTGTACGCTGTTGTCTGCTTGGTATCAAAAGATTCTATAATCAATGTATTATTAAAATGTATAATCGATGAATTTTTGGCTCGTCTTAAAATATTAGAAATCGATACTTTTTTACCGCTGACCCTATGCGACGCAACCTTATTTTATGTATATCAAGTTAAAAAATTTGTACGCTGTTTGGTACCAAATGATTCTGTAATCAATGTACTATTAAAATGTATAATCGATGAATTTTTGGCTCGTCTTAAAATATTAGAAATCGATACTTTTTTACCGCTGACCCTATGCGACGCAACCTTATTTTATGTATATCAAGTTAAATAATTTGTACGCTGGTGTCTGTTTGGTACCAAATGATTGTGTAATCAATGTACTATTAAAATGTATAATCGATGAATTTTTGGCTCGTCTTTAAATATTTGAAATCGATACTTTTTTACCGCTGACCCCATTCGACGCATCCTTAATTTATGTATAGCAAATGAAAAAGTTTGTACGCTGTTGTCTGCTTGGTACCAAAAGATTCTGTAATCAATGTACTATTAAAATGTATAATCGATGAATTTTTGGCTCGTCTTTAAATATTAGAATTCCATACTTTTTTACCGCTGACCCTATGCGACGCAACCTTATTTTATGTATATCAAGTTAAAAAATTTGTACGCTGGTGTCTGTTTGGTACCAAATGATTCTGTAATCAATGTACTATTAAAATGTATAATCGATGAATTTTTGGCTCGTCTTAAAATATTAGAAATCGATACTTTTTTACCGCTGACCCCATTCGACGCAACTTTATTTTATGTATATCAAGTTAAAAAATTTGTACGCTGGTGTCTGTGTGGTACCAAATGGTTCTGTAATCAATGTACTATTAAAATGTATAATCGATGAATTTTTGGCTCGTCTTAAAATATTAGAAATCCATACTTTTTTACCGCTGACCCTATGCGACGCAACCTTATTTTATGTATAGCAAGTTAAAAAATTTGTACGCTGGTGTCTGTTTGGTACCAAATGATTCTGTAATCAATGTACTATTAAAATGTATAATCGATGAATTTTTGGCTCGTCTTAAAATATTAGAAATCGATACTTTTTTACCGCTGATCCCATTCGACGCAACTTTATTTTATGTATATCAAGTTAAAAAATTTGTACGCTGGTGTCTGCATGGTACCAAATGGTTCTGTAATCAATGTACTATTAAAATGTATAATTGATGAATTTTTGGCTCGTCTTAAAATATTAGAAATCTATACTTTTTTACCGCTGACCCTATGCGACGCAACCATATTTTATGTATAGCAAGTTAAAAAATTTGTACGCTGGTGTCTGTTTGGTACCAAATGATTCTGTAATCAATGTACTATTAAAATGTATAATCGATGAATTTTTGGCTCGTCTTTAAATATTTGAAATCGATACTTTTTTACCGCTGACCCCATTCGACGCAACTTTATTTTATGTATATCAAGTTAAAAAATTTGTACGCTGGTGTCTGCATGGTATCAAAAGATTCTGTAATCAATGTATTATTAAAATGTATAATCGATGAATTTTTGGCTCGTCTTTAAATATTTGAAATCGATACTTTTTTACCGCTGACCCCATTCGACGCAACTTTATTTTATGTATATCAAGTTAAAAAATTTGTACGCTGGTGTCTGCATGGTACCAAATGATTGTGTAATTAATGTATTATTAAAATATATAATGGATGAATTTTTGGCTCGTCTTTAAATATTAGAAATCCATACTTTTTTACCGCTGACCCTATGCGACGCAACCTTATTTTATGTATATCAAGTTAAAAAATTTGTACGCTGGTGTCTGCATGGTACCAAAAGATTCTGTAATCAATGTACTATTAAAATGTATAATCGATGAATTTTTGGCTCGTCTTTAAATATTAGAAATCGATACTTTTTTACCGCTGACCCTATGCGACGCAACCTTATTTTATGTATATCAAGTTAAAAAATTTGTACGCTGGTGTCTGCTTGGTACCAAAAGATTTTATAATCAATGTATTATTAAAATGTATAATCGATGAATTTTTGGCTCGTCTTAAAATATTAGAAATTGATACATTTATGCCGCTGATCCTATGCGACGCATCCTTAATTTATGTATAGCAAATGAAAAAGTTTGTACGCTGTTGTCTGCTTGGTATCAAAAGATTCTATAATCAATGTATTATTAAAATGTATAATCGATGAATTTTTGGCTCGTCTTAAAATATTAGAAATCGATACTTTTTTACCGCTGACCCTATGCGACGCAACCTTATTTTATGTATATCAAGTTAAAAAATTTGTACGCTGGTGCCTGTTTGGTACCAAATGATTCTGTAATCAATGTACTATTAAAATGTATAATCGATGAATTTTTGGCTCGTCTTAAAATATTAGAAATCGATACTTTTTTACCGCTGACCCTATGCGACGCAACCTTATTTTATGTATATCAAGTTAAATAATTTGTACGCTGGTGTCTGTTTGGTACCAAATGATTGTGTAATCAATGTACTATTAAAATGTATAATCGATGAATTTTTGGCTCGTCTTTAAATATTTGAAATCGATACTTTTTTACCGCTGACCCCATTCGACGCATCCTTAATTATTGTATAGCAAATGAAAAAGTTTGTACGCTGTTGTCTGCTTGGTACCAAAAGATTCTGTAATCAATGTACTATTAAAATGTATAATGGATGAATTTTTGGCTCGTCTTTAAATATTAGAAATCGATACTTTTTTACCGCTGACCCCATGCGACGCAACCTTATTTTATGTATATCAAGTTAAAAAATTTGTACGCTGGTGTCTGTTTGGTACCAAATGATTCTGTAATCAATGTACTATTAAAATGTATAATCGATGAAATTTTGGCTCGTCTTTAAATATTTGAAATCGATACTTTTTTACCGCTGACCCCATTCGACGCAACTTTATTTTATGTATATCAAGTTAAAAAATTTGTACGCTGGTGTCTTCATGGTACCAAATGATTGTGTAATCAATGTACTATTAAAATGTATAATCGATGAATTTTTGGCTCGTCTTTAAATATTTGAAATCGATACTTTTTTACCGCTGACCCCATTCGACGCAACTTTATTTTATGTATATCAAGTTAAAAAATTTGTACGCTGGTGTCTGCATGGTATCAAAAGATTCTGTAATCAATGTATTATTAAAATGTATAATGGATGAATTTTTGGCTCGTCTTTAAATATTAGAAATCCATACTTTTTTACCGCTGATTCTATGCGACGCAACCTTATTTTATGTATATCAAGTTAAAAAATTTGTACGCTGGTGTCTGTTTGGTACCAAATGGTTCTGTGATCAATGTACTATTAAAATGTATAATCGATGAATTTTTGGCTCGTCTTAAAATATTAGAAATCGATACTTTTTTTACCGCTGACCCTATGCGACGCATCCTTATTTTATGTTTATCGTATTAAAAAATTTGTACGCTGGTGTCTGCATGGTACCAAAAGATTCTGTAATCAATGTACTATTAAAATGTATAATCGATGAATTTTTGGCTCGTCTTTAAATATTAGAAATCGATACTTTTTTACCGCTGACCCTATGCGACGCAACCTTATTTTATGTATATCAAGTTAAAAAATTTGTACGCTGGTGTCTGCTTGGTACCAAAAGATTCTATAATCAATGTATTATTAAAATGTATAATCGATGAATTTTTGGCTCGTCTTAAAATATTAGAAATTGATACATTTATGCCGCTGACCCTATGCGACGCATCCTTAATTTATGTATAGCAAATGAAAAAGTTTGTACGCTGTTGTCTGCTTGGTATCAAAAGATTCTATAATCAATGTATTATTAAAATGTATAATCGATGCATTTTTGGCTCGTCTTAAAATATTAGAAATCGATACTTTTTTACCGCTGACCCTATGCGACGCAACCTTATTTTATGTATATCAAGTTAAAAAATTTGTACGCTGGTGCCTGTTTGGTACCAAATGATTCTGTAATCAATGTACTATTAAAATGTATAATCGATGAATTTTTGGCTCGTCTTTAAATATTTGAAATCGATACTTTTTTACCGCTGACCCTATGCGACGCAACCTTATTTTATGTATATCAAGTTAAATAATTTGTACGCTGGTGTCTGTTTGGTACCAAATGATTGTGTAATCAATGTACTATTAAAATGTATAATCGATGAATTTTTGGCTCGTCTTTAAATATTTGAAATCGATACTTTTTTACCGCTGACCCCATTCGACGCATCCTTAATTTATGTATAGCAAATGAAAAAGTTTGTACGCTGTTGTCTGCTTGGTACCAAAAGATTCTGTAATCAATGTACTATTAAAATGTATAATCGATGAATTTTTGGCTCGTCTTTAAATATTAGAATTCCATACTTTTTTACCGCTGACCCTATGCGACGCAACCTTATTTTATGTATATCAAGTTAAAAAATTTGTACGCTGGTGTCTGTTTGGTACCAAATGATTCTGTAATCAATGTACTATTAAAATGTATAATCGATGAATTTTTGGCTCGTCTTAAAATATTAGAAATCGA
Source organism: Prenolepis imparis (assembly GCF_030444845.1). Lineage (NCBI taxonomy): Eukaryota > Metazoa > Arthropoda > Insecta > Hymenoptera > Formicidae > Prenolepis > Prenolepis imparis. The sequence goes on from NW_028141240.1 coordinate 117,671, forward strand.
TACTTTTTTACCGCTGACCCCATTCGACGCAACTTTATTTTATGTATATCAAGTTAAAAAATTTGTACGCTGGTGTCTGTTTGGTACCAAATGGTTCTGTAATCAATGTACTATTAAAATGTATAATCGATGAATTTTGGGCTCGTCTTAAAATATTAGAAATCCATACTTTTTTACCGCTGACCCTATGCGACGCAACCTTATTTTATGTATAGCAAGTTAAAAAATTTGTACGCTGGTGTCTGTTTGGTACCAAATGATTCTGTAATCAATGTACTATTAAAATGTATAATCGATGAATTTTTGGCTCGTCTTAAAATATTAGAAATCGATACTTTTTTACCGCTGATCCCATTCGACGCAACTTTATTTTATGTATATCAAGTTAAAAAATTTGTACGCTGGTGTCTGCATGGTACCAAATGGTTCTGTAATCAATGTACTATTAAAATGTATAATTGATGAATTTTTGGCTCGTCTTAAAATATTAGAAATCTATACTTTTTTACCGCTGACCCTATGCGACGCAACCATATTTTATGTATAGCAAGTTAAAAAATTTGTACGCTGGTGTCTGTTTGGTACCAAATGATTCTGTAATCAATGTACTATTAAAATGTATAATCGATGAATTTTTGGCTCGTCTTTAAATATTTGAAATCGATACTTTTTTACCGCTGACCCCATTCGACGCAACTTTATTTTATGTATATCAAGTTAAAAAATTTGTACGCTGGTGTCTGCATGGTATCAAAAGATTCTGTAATCAATGTATTATTAAAATGTATAATCGATGAATTTTTGGCTCGTCTTTAAATATTTGAAATCGATACTTTTTTACCGCTGACCCCATTCGACGCAACTTTATTTTATGTATATCAAGTTAAAAAATTTGTACGCTGGTGTCTGCATGGTACCAAATGATTGTGTAATTAATGTATTATTAAAATATATAATGGATGAATTTTTGGCTCGTCTTTAAATATTAGAAATCCATACTTTTTTACCGCTGACCCTATGCGACGCAACCTTATTTTATGTATATCAAGTTAAAAAATTTGTACGCTGGTGTCTGCATGGTACCAAAAGATTCTGTAATCAATGTACTATTAAAATGTATAATCGATGAATTTTTGGCTCGTCTTTAAATATTAGAAATCGATACTTTTTACCGCTGACCCTATGCGACGCAACCTTATTTTATGTATATCAAGTTAAAAAATTTGTACGCTGGTGTCTGCTTGGTACCAAAAGATTTTATAATCAATGTATTATTAAAATGTATAATCGATGAATTTTTGGCTCGTCTTAAAATATTAGAAATTGATACATTTATGCCGCTGATCCTATGCGACGCATCCTTAATTTATGTATAGCAAATGAAAAAGTTTGTACGCTGTTGTCTGCTTGGTATCAAAAGATTCTATAATCAATGTATTATTAAAATGTATAATCGATGAATTTTTGGCTCGTCTTAAAATATTAGAAATCGATACTTTTTTACCGCTGACCCTATGCGACGCAACCTTATTTTATGTATATCAAGTTAAAAAATTTGTACGCTGGTGCCTGTTTGGTACCAAATGATTCTGTAATCAATGTACTATTAAAATGTATAATCGATGAATTTTTGGCTCGTCTTAAAATATTAGAAATCGATACTTTTTTACCGCTGACCCTATGCGACGCAACCTTATTTTATGTATATCAAGTTAAATAATTTGTACGCTGGTGTCTGTTTGGTACCAAATGATTGTGTAATCAATGTACTATTAAAATGTATAATCGATGAATTTTTGGCTCGTCTTTAAATATTTGAAATCGATACTTTTTTACCGCTGACCCCATTCGACGCATCCTTAATTATTGTATAGCAAATGAAAAAGTTTGTACGCTGTTGTCTGCTTGGTACCAAAAGATTCTGTAATCAATGTACTATTAAAATGTATAATGGATGAATTTTTGGCTCGTCTTTAAATATTAGAAATCGATACTTTTTTACCGCTGACCCCATGCGACGCAACCTTATTTTATGTATATCAAGTTAAAAAATTTGTACGCTGGTGTCTGTTTGGTACCAAATGATTCTGTAATCAATGTACTATTAAAATGTATAATCGATGAATATTTGGCTCGTCTTTAAATATTTGAAATCGATACTTTTTTACCGCTGACCCCATTCGACGCAACTTTATTTTATGTATATCAAGTTAAAAAATTTGTACGCTGGTGTCTTCATGGTACCAAATGATTGTGTAATCAATGTACTATTAAAATGTATAATCGATGAATTTTTGCTCGTCTTTAAATATTTGAAATCGATACTTTTTTACCGCTGACCCCATTCGACGCAACTTTATTTTATGTATATCAAGTTAAAAAATTTGTACGCTGGTGTCTGCATGGTATCAAAAGATTCTGTAATCAATGTATTATTAAAATGTATAATGGATGAATTTTTGGCTCGTCTTTAAATATTAGAAATCCATACTTTTTTACCGCTGATTCTATGCGACGCAACCTTATTTTATGTATATCAAGTTAAAAAATTTGTACGCTGGTGTCTGTTTGGTACCAAATGGTTCTGTGATCAATGTACTATTAAAATGTATAATCGATGAATTTTTGGCTCGTCTTAAAATATTAGAAATCGATACTTTTTTTACCGCTGACCCTATGCGACGCATCCTTATTTTATGTTTATCGTATTAAAAAATTTGTACGCTGGTGTCTGCATGGTACCAAAAGATTCTGTAATCAATGTACTATTAAAATGTATAATCGATGAATTTTTGGCTCGTCTTTAAATATTAGAAATCGATACTTTTTTACCGCTGACCCTATGCGACGCAACCTTATTTTATGTATATCAAGTTAAAAAATTTGTACGCTGGTGTCTGCTTGGTACCAAAAGATTCTATAATCAATGTATTATTAAAATGTATAATCGATGAATTTTTGGCTCGTCTTAAAATATTAGAAATTGATACATTTATGCCGCTGACCCTATGCGACGCATCCTTAATTTATGTATAGCAAATGAAAAAGTTTGTACGCTGTTGTCTGCTTGGTATCAAAAGATTCTATAATCAATGTATTATTAAAATGTATAATCGATGAATTTTTGGCTCGTCTTAAAATATTAGAAATCGATACTTTTTTACCGCTGACCCTATGCGACGCAACCTTATTTTATGTATATCAAGTTAAAAAATTTGTACGCTGGTGCCTGTTTGGTACCAAATGATTCTGTAATCAATGTACTATTAAAATGTATAATCGATGAATTTTTGGCTCGTCTTTAAATATTTGAAATCGATACTTTTTTACCGCTGACCCCATTCGACGCATCCTTAATTTATGTATAGCAAATGAAAAAGTTTGTAAGCTGTTGTCTGCTTGGTACCAAAAGATTCTGTAATCAATGTACTATTAAAATGTATAATGGATGAATTTTTGGCTCGTCTTAAAATATTAGAATTCCATACTTTTTTACCGCTGACCCTATGCGACGCAACCTTATTTTATGTATATCAAGTTAAAAAATTTGTACGCTGGTGTCTGTTTGGTACCAAATGATTCTGTAATCAATGTACTATTAAAATGTATAATCGATGAATTTTTGGCTCGTCTTAAAATATTAGAAATCGATACTTTTTTACCGCTGACCCCATTCGACGCAACTTTATTTTATGTATATCAAGTTAAAAAATTTGTACGCTGGTGTCTGTTTGGTACCAAATGGTTCTGTAATCAATGTACTATTAAAATGTATAATCGATGAATTTTTGGCTCGTCTTTAAATATTAGAAATCGATACTTTTTACCGCTGACCCTATGCGACGCAACCTTATTTTATGTATATCAAGTTAAAAAATTTGTACGCTGGTGTCTGCTTGGTACCAAAAGATTTTATAATCAATGTATTATTAAAATGTATAATCGATGAATTTTTGGCTCGTCTTAAAATATTAGAAATTGATACATTTATGCCGCTGATCCTATGCGACGCATCCTTAATTTATGTATAGCAAATGAAAAAGTTTGTACGCTGTTGTCTGCTTGGTATCAAAAGATTCTATAATCAATGTATTATTAAAATGTATAATCGATGAATTTTTGGCTCGTCTTAAAATATTAGAAATCGATACTTTTTTACCGCTGACCCTATGCGACGCAACCTTATTTTATGTATATCAAGTTAAAAAATTTGTACGCTGGTGCCTGTTTGGTACCAAATGATTCTGTAATCAATGTACTATTAAAATGTATAATCGATGAATTTTTGGCTCGTCTTAAAATATTAGAAATCGATACTTTTTTACCGCTGACCCTATGCGACGCAACCTTATTTTATGTATATCAAGTTAAATAATTTGTACGCTGGTGTCTGTTTGGTACCAAATGATTGTGTAATCAATGTACTATTAAAATGTATAATCGATGAATTTTTGGCTCGTCTTTAAATATTTGAAATCGATACTTTTTTACCGCTGACCCCATTCGACGCATCCTTAATTATTGTATAGCAAATGAAAAAGTTTGTACGCTGTTGTCTGCTTGGTACCAAAAGATTCTGTAATCAATGTACTATTAAAATGTATAATGGATGAATTTTTGGCTCGTCTTTAAATATTAGAAATCGATACTTTTTTACCGCTGACCCCATGCGACGCAACCTTATTTTATGTATATCAAGTTAAAAAATTTGTACGCTGGTGTCTGTTTGGTACCAAATGATTCTGTAATCAATGTACTATTAAAATGTATAATCGATGAATATTTGGCTCGTCTTTAAATATTTGAAATCGATACTTTTTTACCGCTGACCCCATTCGACGCAACTTTATTTTATGTATATCAAGTTAAAAAATTTGTACGCTGGTGTCTTCATGGTACCAAATGATTGTGTAATCAATGTACTATTAAAATGTATAATCGATGAATTTTTGCTCGTCTTTAAATATTTGAAATCGATACTTTTTTACCGCTGACCCCATTCGACGCAACTTTATTTTATGTATATCAAGTTAAAAAATTTGTACGCTGGTGTCTGCATGGTATCAAAAGATTCTGTAATCAATGTATTATTAAAATGTATAATGGATGAATTTTTGGCTCGTCTTTAAATATTAGAAATCCATACTTTTTTACCGCTGATTCTATGCGACGCAACCTTATTTTATGTATATCAAGTTAAAAAATTTGTACGCTGGTGTCTGTTTGGTACCAAATGGTTCTGTGATCAATGTACTATTAAAATGTATAATCGATGAATTTTTGGCTCGTCTTAAAATATTAGAAATCGATACTTTTTTTACCGCTGACCCTATGCGACGCATCCTTATTTTATGTTTATCGTATTAAAAAATTTGTACGCTGGTGTCTGCATGGTACCAAAAGATTCTGTAATCAATGTACTATTAAAATGTATAATCGATGAATTTTTGGCTCGTCTTTAAATATTAGAAATCGATACTTTTTTACCGCTGACCCTATGCGACGCAACCTTATTTTATGTATATCAAGTTAAAAAATTTGTACGCTGGTGTCTGCTTGGTACCAAAAGATTCTATAATCAATGTATTATTAAAATGTATAATCGATGAATTTTTGGCTCGTCTTAAAATATTAGAAATTGATACATTTATGCCGCTGACCCTATGCGACGCATCCTTAATTTATGTATAGCAAATGAAAAAGTTTGTACGCTGTTGTCTGCTTGGTATCAAAAGATTCTATAATCAATGTATTATTAAAATGTATAATCGATGAATTTTTGGCTCGTCTTAAAATATTAGAAATCGATACTTTTTTACCGCTGACCCTATGCGACGCAACCTTATTTTATGTATATCAAGTTAAAAAATTTGTACGCTGGTGCCTGTTTGGTACCAAATGATTCTGTAATCAATGTACTATTAAAATGTATAATCGATGAATTTTTGGCTCGTCTTTAAATATTTGAAATCGATACTTTTTTACCGCTGACCCCATTCGACGCATCCTTAATTTATGTATAGCAAATGAAAAAGTTTGTAAGCTGTTGTCTGCTTGGTACCAAAAGATTCTGTAATCAATGTACTATTAAAATGTATAATGGATGAATTTTTGGCTCGTCTTTAAATATTAGAAATCGATACTTTTTTATCGCTGACCCCATTCGACGCAACTTTATTTTATGTATATCAAGTTAAAAAATTTGTACGCTGGTGTCTGTTTGGTACCAAATGATTCTGTAATCAATGTACTATTAAAATGTATAATCGATGAATTTTTGGCTCGTCTTTAAATATTAGAAATCGATACTTTTTTACCGCTGACCCTATGCGACGCAACCTTATTTTATGTATATCAAGTTAAAAAATTTGTACGCTGGTGTCTGCTTGGTATCAAAAGATTCTATAATCAATGTATTATTAAAATGTATAATCGATGAATTTTTGGCTCGTCTTAAAATATTAGAAATTGATACATTTATGCCGCTGACCCTATGCGACGCATCCTTAATTTATGTATAGCAAATGAAAAAGTTTGTACGCTGTTGTCTGCTTGGTATCAAAAGATTCTATAATCAATGTATTATTAAAATGTATAATCGATGAATTTTTGGCTCGTCTTAAAATATTAGAAATCGATACTTTTTTACCGCTGACCCTATGCGACGCAACCTTATTTTATGTATATCAAGTTAAAAAATTTGTACGCTGTTTGGTACCAAATGATTCTGTAATCAATGTACTATTAAAATGTATAATCGATGAATTTTTGGCTCGTCTTTAAATATTTGAAATCGATACTTTTTTACCGCTGACCCCATTCGACGCATCCTTAATTTATGTATATCAAGTTAAAAAATTTGTACGCTGGTGTCTGTTTGGTACCAAATGGTTCTGTGATCAATGTACTATTAAAATGTATAATCGATGAATTTTTGGCTCGTCTTAAAATATTAGAAATCGATACTTTTTTTACCGCTGACCCTATGCGACGCATCCTTATTTTATGTTTATCGTATTAAAAAATTTGTACGCTGGTGTCTGCATGGTACCAAAAGATTCTGTAATCAATGTACTATTAAAATGTATAATCGATGAATTTTTGGCTCGTCTTTAAATATTAGAAATCGATACTTTTTTACCGCTGACCCTATGCGACGCAACCTTATTTTATGTATATCAAGTTAAAAAATTTGTACGCTGGTGTCTGCTTGGTATCAAAAGATTCTATAATCAATGTATTATTAAAATGTATAATCGATGAATTTTTGGCTCGTCTTAAAATATTAGAAATTGATACATTTATGCCGCTGACCCTATGCGACGCATCCTTAATTTATGTATAGCAAATGAAAAAGTTTGTACGCTGTTGTCTGCTTGGTATCAAAAGATTCTATAATCAATGTATTATTAAAATGTATAATCGATGAATTTTTGGCTCGTCTTAAAATATTAGAAATCGATACTTTTTTACCGCTGACCCTATGCGACGCAACCTTATTTTATGTATATCAAGTTAAAAAATTTGTACGCTGTTTGGTACCAAATGATTCTGTAATCAATGTACTATTAAAATGTATAATCGATGAATTTTTGGCTCGTCTTAAAATATTAGAAATCGATACTTTTTTACCGCTGACCCTATGCGACGCAACCTTATTTTATGTATATCAAGTTAAATAATTTGTACGCTGGTGTCTGTTTGGTACCAAATGATTGTGTAATCAATGTACTATTAAAATGTATAATCGATGAATTTTTGGCTCGTCTTTAAATATTTGAAATCGATACTTTTTTACCGCTGACCCCATTCGACGCATCCTTAATTTATGTATAGCAAATGAAAAAGTTTGTACGCTGTTGTCTGCTTGGTACCAAAAGATTCTGTAATCAATGTACTATTAAAATGTATAATGGATGAATTTTTGGCTCGTCTTAAAATATTAGAATTCCATACTTTTTTACCGCTGACCCTATGCGACGCAACCTTATTTTATGTATATCAAGTTAAAAAATTTGTACGCTGGTGTCTGTTTGGTACCAAATGATTCTGTAATCAATGTACTATTAAAATGTATAATCGATGAATTTTTGGCTCGTCTTAAAATATTAGAAATCGATACTTTTTTACCGCTGACCCCATTCGACGCAACTTTATTTTATGTATATCAAGTTAAAAAATTTGTACGCTGGTGTCTGTTTGGTACCAAATGGTTCTGTAATCAATGTACTATTAAAATGTATAATCGATGAATTTTTGGCTCGTCTTAAAATATTAGAAATCCATACTTTTTTACCGCTGACCCTATGCGACGCAACCTTATTTTATGTATAGCAAGTTAAAAAATTTGTACGCTGGTGTCTGTTTGGTACCAAATGATTCTGTAATCAATGTACTATTAAAATGTATAATCGATGAATTTTTGGCTCGTCTTAAAATATTAGAAATCGATACTTTTTTACCGCTGATCCCATTCGACGCAACTTTATTTTATGTATATCAAGTTAAAAAATTTGTACGCTGGTGTCTGCATGGTACCAAATGGTTCTGTAATCAATGTACTATTAAAATGTATAATTGATGAATTTTTGGCTCGTCTTAAAATATTAGAAATCTATACTTTTTTACCGCTGACCCTATGCGACGCAACCATATTTTATGTATAGCAAGTTAAAAAATTTGTACGCTGGTGTCTGTTTGGTACCAAATGATTCTGTAATCAATGTACTATTAAAATGTATAATCGATGAATTTTTGGCTCGTCTTTAAATATTTGAAATCGATACTTTTTTACCGCTGACTCCATTCGACGCAACTTTATTTTATGTATATCAAGTTAAAAAATTTGTACGCTGGTGTCTTCATGGTACCAAATGATTGTGTAATCAATGTACTATTAAAATGTATAATCGATGAATTTTTGGCTCGTCTTTAAATATTTGAAATCGATACTTTTTTACCGCTGACCCCATTCGACGCAACTTTATTTTATGTATATCAAGTTAAAAAATTTGTACGCTGGTGTCTGCATGGTATCAAAAGATTCTGTAATCAATGTATTATTAAAATGTATAATCGATGAATTTTTGGCTCGTCTTTAAATATTTGAAATCGATACTTTTTTACCGCTGACCCCATTCGACGCAACTTTATTTTATGTATATCAAGTTAAAAAATTTGTACGCTGGTGTCTGCATGGTACCAAATGATTGTGTAATTAATGTATTATTAAAATATATAATGGATGAATTTTTGGCTCGTCTTTAAATATTAGAAATCCATACTTTTTTACCGCTGACCCTATGCGACGCAACCTTATTTTATGTATATCAAGTTAAAAAATTTGTACGCTGGTGTCTGCATGGTACCAAAAGATTCTGTAATCAATGTACTATTAAAATGTATAATCGATGAATTTTTGGCTCGTCTTTAAATATTAGAAATCGATACTTTTTTACCGCTGACCCTATGCGACGCAACCTTATTTTATGTATATCAAGTTAAAAAATTTGTACGCTGGTGTCTGCTTGGTACCAAAAGATTTTATAATCAATGTATTATTAAAATGTATAATCGATGAATTTTTGGCTCGTCTTAAAATATTAGAAATTGATACATTTATGCCGCTGATCCTATGCGACGCATCCTTAATTTATGTATAGCAAATGAAAAAGTTTGTACGCTGTTGTCTGCTTGGTATCAAAAGATTCTATAATCAATGTATTATTAAAATGTATAATCGATGAATTTTTGGCTCGTCTTAAAATATTAGAAATCGATACTTTTTTACCGCTGACCCTATGCGACGCAACCTTATTTTATGTATATCAAGTTAAAAAATTTGTACGCTGGTGCCTGTTTGGTACCAAATGATTCTGTAATCAATGTACTATTAAAATGTATAATCGATGAATTTTTGGCTCGTCTTAAAATATTAGAAATCGATACTTTTTTACCGCTGACCCTATGCGACGCAACCTTATTTTATGTATATCAAGTTAAATAATTTGTACGCTGGTGTCTGTTTGGTACCAAATGATTGTGTAATCAATGTACTATTAAAATGTATAATCGATGAATTTTTGGCTCGTCTTTAAATATTTGAAATCGATACTTTTTTACCGCTGACCCCATTCGACGCATCCTTAATTATTGTATAGCAAATGAAAAAGTTTGTACGCTGTTGTCTGCTTGGTACCAAAAGATTCTGTAATCAATGTACTATTAAAATGTATAATGGATGAATTTTTGGCTCGTCTTTAAATATTAGAAATCGATACTTTTTTACCGCTGACCCCATGCGACGCAACCTTATTTTATGTATATCAAGTTAAAAAATTTGTACGCTGGTGTCTGTTTGGTACCAAATGATTCTGTAATCAATGTACTATTAAAATGTATAATCGATGAAATTTTGGCTCGTTTTTAAATATTTGAAATCGATACTTTTTTACCGCTGACCCCATTCGACGCAACTTTATTTTATGTATATCAAGTTAAAAAATTTGTACGCTGGTGTCTTCATGGTACCAAATGATTGTGTAATCAATGTACTATTAAAATGTATAATCGATGAATTTTTGGCTCGTCTTTAAATATTTGAAATCGATACTTTTTTACCGCTGACCCCATTCGACGCAACTTTATTTTATGTATATCAAGTTAAAAAATTTGTACGCTGGTGTCTGCATGGTATCAAAAGATTCTGTAATCAATGTATTATTAAAATGTATAATGGATGAATTTTTGGCTCGTCTTTAAATATTAGAAATCCATACTTTTTTACCGCTGATTCTATGCGACGCAACCTTATTTTATGTATATCAAGTTAAAAAATTTGTACGCTGGTGTCTGTTTGGTACCAAATGGTTCTGTGATCAATGTACTATTAAAATGTATAATCGATGAATTTTTGGCTCGTCTTAAAATATTAGAAATCGATACTTTTTTTACCGCTGACCCTATGCGACGCATCCTTATTTTATGTTTATCGTATTAAAAAATTTGTACGCTGGTGTCTGCATGGTACCAAAAGATTCTGTAATCAATGTACTATTAAAATGTATAATCGATGAATTTTTGGCTCGTCTTTAAATATTAGAAATCGATACTTTTTTACCGCTGACCCTATGCGACGCAACCTTATTTTATGTATATCAAGTTAAAAAATTTGTACGCTGGTGTCTGCTTGGTACCAAAAGATTCTATAATCAATGTATTATTAAAATGTATAATCGATGAATTTTTGGCTCGTCTTAAAATATTAGAAATTGATACATTTATGCCGCTGACCCTATGCGACGCATCCTTAATTTATGTATAGCAAATGAAAAAGTTTGTACGCTGTTGTCTGCTTGGTATCAAAAGATTCTATAATCAATGTATTATTAAAATGTATAATCGATGAATTTTTGGCTCGTCTTAAAATATTAGAAATCGATACTTTTTTACCGCTGACCCTATGCGACGCAACCTTATTTTATGTATATCAAGTTAAAAAATTTGTACGCTGGTGCCTGTTTGGTACCAAATGATTCTGTAATCAATGTACTATTAAAATGTATAATCGATGAATTTTTGGCTCGTCTTAAAATATTAGAAATCCATACTTTTTTACCGCTGACCCTATGCGACGCAACCTTATTTTATGTATATCAAGTTAAAAAATTTGTACGCTGGTGTCTGCATGGTATCAAAAGATTCTGTAATCAATGTATTATTAAAATGTATAATCGATGAATTTTTGGCTCGTCTTTAAATATTTGAAATCGATACTTTTTTACCGCTGACCCCATTCGACGCAACTTTATTTTATGTATATCAAGTTAAAAAATTTGTACGCTGGTGTCTGCATGGTACCAAATGATTGTGTAATTAATGTATTATTAAAATATATAATGGATGAATTTTTGGCTCGTCTTTAAATATTAGAAATCCATACTTTTTTACCGCTGACCCTATGCGACGCAACCTTATTTTATGTATATCAAGTTAAAAAATTTGTACGCTGGTGTCTGCATGGTACCAAAAGATTCTGTAATCAATGTACTATTAAAATGTATAATCGATGAATTTTTGGCTCGTCTTTAAATATTAGAAATCGATACTTTTTTACCGCTGACCCTATGCGACGCAACCTTATTTTATGTATATCAAGTTAAAAAATTTGTACGCTGGTGTCTGCTTGGTACCAAAAGATTCTATAATCAATGTATTATTAAAATGTATAATCGATGAATTTTTGGCTCGTCTTAAAATATTAGAAATTGATACATTTATGCCGCTGATCCTATGCGACGCATCCTTAATTTATGTATAGCAAATGAAAAAGTTTGTACGCTGTTGTCTGCTTGGTATCAAAAGATTCTATAATCAATGTATTATTAAAATGTATAATCGATGAATTTTTGGCTCGTCTTAAAATATTAGAAATCGATACTTTTTTACCGCTGACCCTATGCGACGCAACCTTATTTTATGTATATCAAGTTAAAAAATTTGTACGCTGGTGCCTGTTTGGTACCAAATGATTCTGTAATCAATGTACTATTAAAATGTATAATCGATGAATTTTTGGCTCGTCTTAAAATATTAGAAATCGATACTTTTTTACCGCTGACCTCATGCGACGCAACCTTATTTTATGTATATCAAGTTAAAAAATTTGTACGCAGGTGTCTGTTTGGTACCAAATGGTTCTGTAATCAATGTACTATTAAAATGTATAATCGATGAATTTTTGGCTCGTCTTAAAATATTAGAAATCGATACTTTTTTACCGCTGACCCTATGCGACGCAACCTTATTTTATGTGTATCAAGTTAAAAAATTTGTACGCTGGTGCCTGTTTGGTACCAAATGATTCTGTAATCAATGTACTATTAAAATGTATAATCGATGAATTTTTGGCTCGTCTTAAAATATTAGAAATCGATACTTTTTTACCGCTGACCTCATGCGACGCAACCTTATTTTATGTATATCAAGTTAAAAAATTTGTACGCAGGTGTCTGTTTGGTACCAAATGGTTCTGTAATCAATGTACTATTAAAATGTATAATCGATGAATTTTTGGCTCGTCTTAAAATATTAGAAATCGATACTTTTTTACCGCTGACCCTATGCGACGCAACCATATTTTATGTATAGCAAGTTAAAAAATTTGTACGCTGGTGTCTGTTTGGTACCAAATGATTCTGTAATCAATGTACTATTAAAATGTATAATCGATGAATTTTTGGCTCGTCTTTAAATATTTGAAATCGATACTTTTTTACCGCTGACTCCATTCGACACAACTTTATTTTATGTATATCAAGTTAAAAAATTTGTACGCTGGTGTCTTCATGGTACCAAATGATTGTGTAATCAATGTACTATTAAAATGTATAATCGATGAATTTTTGGCTCGTCTTTAAATATTTGAAATCGATACTTTTTTACCGCTGACCCCATGCGACGCAACCTTATTTTATGTATATCAAGTTAAAAAATTTGTACGCTGGTGTCTGTTTGGTACCAAATGGTTCTGTAATCAATGTACTATTAAAATGTATAATCGATGAATTTTTGGCTCGTCTTAAAATATTAGAAATCCATACTTTTTTACCGCTGACCCTATGCGACGCAACCTTATTTTATGTATATCAAGTTAAAAAATTTGTACGCTGGTGTCTGTTTGGTACCAAATGATTCTGTAACCAATGTACTATTAAAATGTATAATCGATGAATTTTCGGCTCGTTTTTAAATATTTGAAATCGATACTTTTTTACCGCTGACCCCATTCGACGCAACTTTATTTTATGTATATCAAGTTAACAAATTTGTACGCTGGTGTCTGCATGGTATCAAATGATTGAGTAATCAATGTACTATTAAAATGTATAATCGATGAATTTTTGGCTCGTCTTTAAATATTTGAAATCGATACTTTTTTACCGCTGACCCCATTCGACGCAACTTTATTTTATGTATATCAAGTTAAAAAATTTGTACGCTGGTGTCTGCATGCTATCAAAAGATTCTGTAATCAATGTATTATTAAAATGTATAATGGATGAATTTTTGGCTCGTCTTTAAATATTAGAAATCCATACTTTTTTACCGCTGACCCTACGCGACGCAACCTTATTTTATGTATATCAAGTTAAAAAATTTGTACGCTGGTGTCTGTTTGGTACCAAATGGTTCTGTGATCAATGTACTATTAAAATGTATAATCGATGAATTTTTGGCTCGTCTTAAAATATTAGAAATCAATACTTTTTTACCGCTGACCCTATGCGACGCATCCTTATTTTATGTTTATCGTATTAAAAAATTTGTACGCTGGTGTCTGCATGGTACCAAAAGATTCTGTAATCAATGTACTATTAAAATGTATAATCGATGAATTTTTGGCTCGTCTTTAAATATTAGAAATCGATACTTTTTTACCGCTGACCCTATGCGACGCAACCTTATTTTATGTATATCAAGTTAAAAAATTTGTACGCTGGTGTCTGTTTGGTACCAAATGGTTCTGTAATCAATGTACTATTAAAATGTATAATCGATGAATTTTTGGCTCGTCTTAAAATATTAGAAATCGATACTTTTTTACCGCTGACCCCATTCGACGCAACTTTATTTGATGTATATCAAGTTAAAAAATTTGTACGCTGGTGTCTGTTTGGTACCAAATGATTCTGTAATCAATGTACTATTAAAATGTATAATCGATGAATTTTTGGCTCGTCTTAAAATATTAGAAATCGATACTTTTTTACCGCTGACCCTATGCGACGCAACCTTATTTTATGTATATCAAGTTAAATAATTTGTACGCTGGTGTCTGTTTGGTACCAAATGATTGTGTAATCAATGTACTATTAAAATGTATAATCGATGAATTTTTGGCTCGTCTTTAAATATTTGAAATCGATACTTTTTTACCGCTGACCCCATTCGACGCATCCTTAATTTATGTATAGCAAATGAAAAAGTTTGTACGCTGTTGTCTGCTTGGTACCAAAAGATTCTGTAATCAATGTACTATTAAAATGTATAATGGATGAATTTTTGGCTCGTCTTTAAATATTAGAAATCGATACTTTTTTACCGCTGACCCCATGCGATGCAACCTTATTTTATGTATATCAAGTTAAAAAATTTGTACGCTGGTGTCTGTTTGGTACCAAATGGTTCTGTAATCAATGTACTATTAAAATGTATAATCGATGAATTTTTGGCTCGTCTCAAAATATTAGAATTCCATACTTTTTTACCGCTGACCCTATGCGACGCAACCTTATTTTATGTATATCAAGTTAAAAAATTTGTACGCTGGTGTCTGTTTGGTACCAAATGGTTCTGTGATCAATGTACTATTAAAATGTATAATCGATGAATTTTTGGCTCGTCTTAAAATATTAGAAATCGATACTTTTTTTACCGCTGACCCTATGCGACGCATCCTTATTTTATGTTTATCGTATTAAAAAATTTGTACGCTGGTGTCTGCATGGTACCAAAAGATTCTGTAATCAATGTACTATTAAAATGTATAATCGATGAATTTTTGGCTCGTCTTTAAATATTAGAAATCGATACTTTTTTACCGCTGACCCTATGCGACGCAACCTTATTTTATGTATATCAAGTTAAAAAATTTGTACGCTGGTGTCTGCTTGGTACCAAAAGATTCTATAATCAATGTATTATTAAAATGTATAATCGATGAATTTTTGGCTCGTCTTAAAATATTAGAAATTGATACATTTATGCCGCTGACCCTATGCGACGCATCCTTAATTTATGTATAGCAAATGAAAAAGTTTGTACGCTGTTGTCTGCTTGGTATCAAAAGATTCTATAATCAATGTATTATTAAAATGTATAATCGATGAATTTTTGGCTCGTCTTAAAATATTAGAAATCGATACTTTTTTACCGCTGACCCTATGCGACGCAACCTTATTTTATGTATATCAAGTTAAAAAATTTGTACGCTGTTTGGTACCAAATGATTCTGTAATCAATGTACTATTAAAATGTATAATCGATGAATTTTTGGCTCGTCTTAAAATATTAGAAATCGATACTTTTTTACCGCTGACCCTATGCGACGCAACCTTATTTTATGTATATCAAGTTAAATAATTTGTACGCTGGTGTCTGTTTGGTACCAAATGATTGTGTAATCAATGTACTATTAAAATGTATAATCGATGAATTTTTGGCTCGTCTTTAAATATTTGAAATCGATACTTTTTTACCGCTGACCCCATTCGACGCATCCTTAATTTATGTATAGCAAATGAAAAAGTTTGTACGCTGTTGTCTGCTTGGTACCAAAAGATTCTGTAATCAATGTACTATTAAAATGTATAATGGATGAATTTTTGGCTCGTCTTAAAATATTAGAATTCCATACTTTTTTACCGCTGACCCTATGCGACGCAACCTTATTTTATGTATATCAAGTTAAAAAATTTGTACGCTGGTGTCTGTTTGGTACCAAATGATTCTGTAATCAATGTACTATTAAAATGTATAATCGATGAATTTTTGGCTCGTCTTAAAATATTAGAAATCGATATTTTTTTACCGCTGACCCCATTCGACGCAACTTTATTTTATGTATATCAAGTTAAAAAATTTGTACGCTGGTGTCTGTTTGGTACCAAATGGTTCTGTAATCAATGTACTATTAAAATGTATAATCGATGAATTTTTGGCTCGTCTTAAAATATTAGAAATCCATACTTTTTTACCGCTGACCCTATGCGACGCAACCTTATTTTATGTATAGCAAGTTAAAAAATTTGTACGCTGGTGTCTGTTTGGTACCAAATGATTCTGTAATCAATGTACTATTAAAATGTATAATCGATGAATTTTTGGCTCGTCTTAAAATATTAGAAATCGATACTTTTTTACCGCTGATCCCATTCGACGCAACTTTATTTTATGTATATCAAGTTAAAAAATTTGTACGCTGGTGTCTGCATGGTACCAAATGGTTCTGTAATCAATGTACTATTAAAATGTATAATTGATGAATTTTTGGCTCGTCTTAAAATATTAGAAATCTATACTTTTTTACCGCTGACCCTATGCGACGCAACCATATTTTATGTATAGCAAGTTAAAAAATTTGTACGCTGGTGTCTGTTTGGTACCAAATGATTCTGTAATCAATGTACTATTAAAATGTATAATCGATGAATTTTTGGCTCGTCTTTAAATATTTGAAATCGATACTTTTTTACCGCTGACCCCATTCGACGCAACTTTATTTTATGTATATCAAGTTAAAAAATTTGTACGCTGGTGTCTGCATGGTATCAAAAGATTCTGTAATCAATGTATTATTAAAATGTATAATCGATGAATTTTTGGCTCGTCTTTAAATATTTGAAATCGATACTTTTTTACCGCTGACCCCATTCGACGCAACTTTATTTTATGTATATCAAGTTAAAAAATTTGTACGCTGGTGTCTGCATGGTACCAAATGATTGTGTAATTAATGTATTATTAAAATATATAATGGATGAATTTTTGGCTCGTCTTTAAATATTAGAAATCCATACTTTTTTACCGCTGACCCTATGCGACGCAACCTTATTTTATGTATATCAAGTTAAAAAATTTGTACGCTGGTGTCTGCATGGTACCAAAAGATTCTGTAATCAATGTACTATTAAAATATATAATCGATGAATTTTTGGCTCGTCTTTAAATATTAGAAATCGATACTTTTTTACCGCTGACCCTATGCGACGCAACCTTATTTTATGTATATCAAGTTAAAAAATTTGTACGCTGGTGTCTGCTTGGTACCAAAAGATTTTATAATCAATGTATTATTAAAATGTATAATCGATGAATTTTTGGCTCGTCTTTAAATATTAGAAATCGATACTTTTTTACCGCTGACCCCATGCGACGCAACCTTATTTTATGTATATCAAGTTAAAAAATTTGTACGCTGGTGTCTGTTTGGTACCAAATGATTCTGTAATCAATGTACTATTAAAATGTATAATCGATGAAATTTTGGCTCGTCTTTAAATATTTGAAATCGATACTTTTTTACCGCTGACCCCATTCGACGCAACTTTATTTTATGTATATCAAGTTAAAAAATTTGTACGCTGGTGTCTTCATGGTACCAAATGATTGTGTAATCAATGTACTATTAAAATGTATAATCGATGAATTTTTGGCTCGTCTTTAAATATTTGAAATCGATACTTTTTTACCGCTGACCCCATTCGACGCAACTTTATTTTATGTATATCAAGTTAAAAAATTTGTACGCTGATGTCTGCATGGTATCAAAAGATTCTGTAATCAATGTATTATTAAAATGTATAATGGATGAATTTTTGGCTCGTCTTTAAATATTAGAAATCCATACTTTTTTACCGCTGATTCTATGCGACGCAACCTTATTTTATGTATATCAAGTTAAAAAATTTGTACGCTGGTGTCTGTTTGGTACCAAATGGTTCTGTGATCAATGTACTATTAAAATGTATAATCGATGAATTTTTGGCTCGTCTTAAAATATTAGAAATCGATACTTTTTTTACCGCTGACCCTATGCGACGCATCCTTATTTTATGTTTATCGTATTAAAAAATTTGTACGCTGGTGTCTGCATGGTACCAAAAGATTCTGTAATCAATGTACTATTAAAATGTATAATCGATGAATTTTTGGCTCGTCTTTAAATATTAGAAATCGATACTTTTTTACCGCTGACCCTATGCGACGCAACCTTATTTTATGTATATCAAGTTAAAAAATTTGTACGCTGGTGTCTGCTTGGTACCAAAAGATTCTATAATCAATGTATTATTAAAATGTATAATCGATGAATTTTTGGCTCGTCTTAAAATATTAGAAATTGATACATTTATGCCGCTGACCCTATGCGACGCATCCTTAATTTATGTATAGCAAATGAAAAAGTTTGTACGCTGTTGTCTGCTTGGTATCAAAAGATTCTATAATCAATGTATTATTAAAATGTATAATCGATGAATTTTTGGCTCGTCTTAAAATATTAGAAATCGATACTTTTTTACCGCTGACCCTATGCGACGCAACCTTATTTTATGTATATCAAGTTAAAAAATTTGTACGCTGGTGCCTGTTTGGTACCAAATGATTCTGTAATCAATGTACTATTAAAATGTATAATCGATGAATTTTTGGCTCGTCTTTAAATATTTGAAATCGATACTTTTTTACCGCTGACCCCATTCGACGCATCCTTAATTTATGTATAGCAAATGAAAAAGTTTGTACGCTGTTGTCTGCTTGGTACCAAAAGATTCTGTAATCAATGTACTATTAAAATGTATAATGGATGAATTTTTGGCTCGTCTTTAAATATTAGAAATCGATACTTTTTTATCGCTGACCCCATTCGACGCAACTTTATTTTATGTATATCAAGTTAAAAAATTTGTACGCTGGTGTCTGTTTGGTACCAAATGATTCTGTAATCAATGTACTATTAAAATGTATAATCGATGAATTTTTGGCTCGTCTTAAAATATTAGAAATCCATACTTTTTTACCGCTGACCCTATGCGACGCAACCTTATTTTATGTATATCAAGTTAAAAAATTTGTACGCTGGTGTCTGCATGGTATCAAAAGATTCTGTAATCAATGTATTATTAAAATGTATAATCGATGAATTTTTGGCTCGTCTTTAAATATTTGAAATCGATACTTTTTTACCGCTGACCCCATTCGACGCAACTTTATTTTATGTATATCAAGTTAAAAAATTTGTACGCTGGTGTCTGCATGGTACCAAATGATTGTGTAATTAATGTATTATTAAAATATATAATGGATGAATTTTTGGCTCGTCTTTAAATATTAGAAATCCATACTTTTTTACCGCTGACCCTATGCGACGCAACCTTATTTTATGTATATCAAGTTAAAAAATTTGTACGCTGGTGTCTGCATGGTACCAAAAGATTCTGTAATCAATGTACTATTAAAATGTATAATCGATGAATTTTTGGCTCGTCTTTAAATATTAGAAATCGATACTTTTTTACCGCTGACCCTATGCGACGCAACCTTATTTTATGTATATCAAGTTAAAAAATTTGTACGCTGGTGTCTGCTTGGTACCAAAAGATTCTATAATCAATGTATTATTAAAATGTATAATCGATGAATTTTTGGCTCGTCTTAAAATATTAGAAATTGATACATTTATGCCGCTGATCCTATGCGACGCATCCTTAATTTATGTATAGCAAATGAAAAAGTTTGTACGCTGTTGTCTGCTTGGTATCAAAAGATTCTATAATCAATGTATTATTAAAATGTATAATCGATGAATTTTTGGCTCGTCTTAAAATATTAGAAATCGATACTTTTTTACCGCTGACCCTATGCGACGCAACCTTATTTTATGTATATCAAGTTAAAAAATTTGTACGCTGGTGTCTGTTTGGTACCAAATGATTGTGTAATCAATGTACTATTAAAATGTATAATCGATGAATTTTTGGCTCGTCTTTAAATATTTGAAATCGATACTTTTTTACCGCTGACCCCATTCGACGCATCCTTAATTTATGTATAGCAAATGAAAAAGTTTGTACGCTGTTGTCTGCTTGGTACCAAAAGATTCTGTAATCAATGTACTATTAAAATGTATAATGGATGAATTTTTGGCTCGTCTTTAAATATTAGAAATCGATACTTTTTTACCGCTGACCCCATGCGACGCAACCTTATTTTATGTATATCAAGTTAAAAAATTTGTACGCTGGTGTCTGTTTGGTACCAAATGATTCTGTAATCAATGTACTATTAAAATGTATAATCGATGAATTTTTGGCTCGTTTAAATATTTGAAATCGATACTTTTTTACCGCTGACCCCATTCGACGCAACTTTATTTTATGTATATCAAGTTAAAAAATTTGTACGCTGGTGTCTTCATGGTACCAAATGATTGTGTAATCAATGTACTATTAAAATGTATAATCGATGAATTTTTGGCTCGTCTTTAAATATTTGAAATCGATACTTTTTTACCGCTGACCCCATTCGACGCAACTTTATTTTATGTATATCAAGTTAAAAAATTTGTACGCTGGTGTCTGCATGGTATCAAAAGATTCTGTAATCAATGTATTATTAAAATGTATAATGGATGAATTTTTGGCTCGTCTTTAAATATTAGAAATCCATACTTTTTTACCGCTGATTCTATGCGACGCAACCTTATTTTATGTATATCAAGTTAAAAAATTTGTACGCTGGTGTCTGTTTGGTACCAAATGATTCTGTAATCAATGTACTATTAAAATGTATAATCGATGAATTTTTGGCTCGTCTTAAAATATTAGAAATCCATACTTTTTTACCGCTGACCCTATGCGACGCAACCTTATTTTATGTATATCAAGTTAAAAAATTTGTACGCTGGTGTCTGCATGGTATCAAAAGATTCTGTAATCAATGTATTATTAAAATGTATAATCGATGAATTTTTGGCTCGTCTTTAAATATTTGAAATCGATACTTTTTTCCGCTGACCCCATTCGACGCAACTTTATTTTATGTATATCAAGTTAAAAAATTTGTACGCTGGTGTCTGCATGGTACCAAATGATTGTGTAATTAATGTATTATTAAAATATATAATGGATGAATTTTTGGCTCGTCTTTAAATATTAGAAATCCATACTTTTTTACCGCTGACCCTATGCGACGCAACCTTATTTTATGTATATCAAGTTAAAAAATTTGTACGCTGGTGTCTGCATGGTACCAAAAGATTCTGTAATCAATGTACTATTAAAATGTATAATCGATGAATTTTTGGCTCGTCTTTAAATATTAGAAATCGATACTTTTTTACCGCTGACCCTATGCGACGCAACCTTATTTTATGTATATCAAGTTAAAAAATTTGTACGCTGGTGTCTGCTTGGTACCAAAAGATTCTATAATCAATGTATTATTAAAATGTATAATCGATGAATTTTTGGCTCGTCTTAAAATATTAGAAATTGATACATTTATGCCGCTGATCCTATGCGACGCATCCTTAATTTATGTATAGCAAATGAAAAAGTTTGTACGCTGTTGTCTGCTTGGTATCAAAAGATTCTATAATCAATGTATTATTAAAATGTATAATCGATGAATTTTTGGCTCGTCTTAAAATATTAGAAATCGATACTTTTTTACCGCTGACCCTATGCGACGCAACCTTATTTTATGTATATCAAGTTAAAAAATTTGTACGCTGGTGTCTGTTTGGTACCAAATGATTGTGTAATCAATGTACTATTAAAATGTATAATCGATGAATTTTTGGCTCGTCTTTAAATATTTGAAATCGATACTTTTTTACCGCTGACCCCATTCGACGCATCCTTAATTTATGTATAGCAAATGAAAAAGTTTGTACGCTGTTGTCTGCTTGGTACCAAAAGATTCTGTAATCAATGTACTATTAAAATGTATAATGGATGAATTTTTGGCTCGTCTTTAAATATTAGAAATCGATACTTTTTTACCGCTGACCCCATGCGACGCAACCTTATTTTATGTATATCAAGTTAAAAAATTTGTACGCTGGTGTCTGTTTGGTACCAAATGATTCTGTAATCAATGTACTATTAAAATGTATAATCGATGAATTTTTGGCTCGTTTAAATATTTGAAATCGATACTTTTTTACCGCTGACCCCATTCGACGCAACTTTATTTTATGTATATCAAGTTAAAAAATTTGTACGCTGGTGTCTTCATGGTACCAAATGATTGTGTAATCAATGTACTATTAAAATGTATAATCGATGAATTTTTGGCTCGTCTTTAAATATTTGAAATCGATACTTTTTTACCGCTGACCCCATTCGACGCAACTTTATTTTATGTATATCAAGTTAAAAAATTTGTACGCTGGTGTCTGCATGGTATCAAAAGATTCTGTAATCAATGTATTATTAAAATGTATAATGGATGAATTTTTGGCTCGTCTTTAAATATTAGAAATCCATACTTTTTTACCGCTGATTCTATGCGACGCAACCTTATTTTATGTATATCAAGTTAAAAAATTTGTACGCTGGTGTCTGTTTGGTACCAAATGGTTCTGTGATCAATGTACTATTAAAATGTATAATCGATGAATTTTTGGCTCGTCTTAAAATATTAGAAATCGATACTTTTTTTACCGCTGACCCTATGCGACGCATCCTTATTTTATGTTTATCGTATTAAAAAATTTGTACGCTGGTGTCTGCATGGTACCAAAAGATTCTGTAATCAATGTACTATTAAAATGTATAATCGATGAATTTTTGGCTCGTCTTTAAATATTAGAAATCGATACTTTTTTACCGCTGACCCTATGCGACGCAACCTTATTTTATGTATATCAAGTTAAAAAATTTGTACGCTGGTGTCTGCTTGGTACCAAAAGATTCTATAATCAATGTATTATTAAAATGTATAATCGATGAATTTTTGGCTCGTCTTAAAATATTAGAAATTGATACATTTATGCCGCTGACCCTATGCGACGCATCCTTAATTTATGTATAGCAAATGAAAAAGTTTGTACGCTGTTGTCTGCTTGGTATCAAAAGATTCTATAATCAATGTATTATTAAAATGTATAATCGATGAATTTTTGGCTCGTCTTAAAATATTAGAAATCGATACTTTTTTACCGCTGACCCTATGCGACGCAACCTTATTTTATGTATATCAAGTTAAAAAATTTGTACGCTGGTGCCTGTTTGGTACCAAATGATTCTGTAATCAATGTACTATTAAAATGTATAATCGATGAATTTTTGGCTCGTCTTAAAATATTAGAAATCGATACTTTTTTACCGCTGACTCTATGCGACGCAACCTTATTTTATGTATATCAAGTTAAATAATTTGTACGCTGGTGTCTGTTTGGTACCAAATGATTGTGTAATCAATGTACTATTAAAATGTATAATCGATGAATTTTTGGCTCGTCTTTAAATATTTGAAATCGATACTTTTTTACCGCTGACCCCATTCGACGCATCCTTAATTTATGTATAGCAAATGAAAAAGTTTGTACGCTGTTGTCTGCTTGGTACCAAATGATTCTGTAATCAATGTACTATTAAAATGTATAATCGATGAATTTTTGGCTCGTCTTAAAATATTAGAAATCGATACTTTTTTACCGCTGACCCCATTCGACGCAACTTTATTTTATGTATATCAAGTTAAAAAATTTGTACGCTGGTGTCTGCATGGTACCAAATGGTTCTGTAATCAATGTACTATTAAAATGTATAATCGATGAATTTTTGGCTCGTCTTAAAATATTAGAAATCTATACTTTTTTACCGCTGACCCCATTCGACGCAACTTTATTTTATGTATATCAAGTTAAAAAATTTGTACGCTGGTGTCTGTTTGGTACCAAATGGTTCTGTAATCAATGTACTATTAAAATGTATAATCGATGAATTTTTGGCTCGTCTTAAAATATTAGAAATCGATACTTTTTTACCGCTGACCCTATGCGACGCATCCTTAATTTATGTATAGCAAATGAAAAAGTTTGTATGCTGTTGTCTGCTTGGTACCAAAAGATTCTGTAATCAATGTACTATTAAAATGTATAATGGATGAATTTTTGGCTCGTCTTTAAATATTAGAAATCGATACTTTTTTACCGCTGACCTCATGCGACGCAACCTTATTTTATGTATATCAAGTTAAAAAATTTGTACGCAGGTGTCTGTTTGGTACCAAATGGTTCTGTAATCAATGTACTATTAAAATGTTTAATCGATGAATTTTTGGCTCGTCTTAAAATATTAGAAATCGATACTTTTTTACCGCTGACCCCATTCGACGCAACTTTATTTTATGTATATCAAGTTAAAAAATTTGTACGCTGGTGTCTGCATGGTATCAAAAGATTCTGTAATCAATGTACTATTAAAATGTATAATCGATGAATTTTTGGCTCGTCTTAAAATATTAGAAATCGATACTTTTTTACCGCTGACCCTATGCGACGCAACCTTATTTTATGTATATCAAGTTAAAAAATTTGTACGCTGGTGTCTGCATGGTATCAAAAGATTCTGTAATCAATGTACTATTAAAATGTATAATCGATGAATTTTTGGCTCGTCTTTAAATATTTGAAATCGATACTTTTTTACCGCTGACCCCATTCGACGCAACTTTATTTTATGTATATCAAGTTAAAAAATTTGTACGCTGGTGTCTGCATGGTACCAAATGATTGTGTAATTAATGTACTATTAAAATGTATAATCGATGAATTTTTGGCTCGTCTTTAAATATTTGAAATCGATACTTTTTTACCGCTGACCCCATTCGA